>NC_084481.1:185214306-185281806 GCF_030035675.1 Rhineura floridana | reverse complement strand
ATAATAAAATCACCAATGTATTGTACTAAAAGCTGGTGAGCCTACTGGCTAAGCACAATTCTATGCATGCTTACTAGAAGTAAGTCCAATTGTTACATCCAAGTATTTATTTATTTAAAACCTGTATGCTAGATCTCTACTAAGTGATTTGAAAATACAGAATAACATACATCATAAATAAAACAGCAGAATGTAGATGTAAGTTTGCATAGGATTTTGCAGCTTGAGTTACAAATCAAGAAGTCCCTACTTTCATATTGCCTGTGCCAGAACTTGAGTGGCAGAGTTCATAGGCCAGCTATCCTATTCAGTCTCCTCCCATCTAATCTATAATGATCCAACAGGTTATAGTATAGATTATAACGAAATAATGTATGTGAACTGCTTTGAACAGATGAAAAGTACTATAAAAATACTATCATTTTCTGGTTTAGCTTGCCTTTTCTGGCTTGTACAGATCTGACCATTAAAATAAAGTATAACTGTAAATACAGTATATTCTTTGTTTTCCTATGTTTTTGAATATAACCCACTAAAACACCATCATGACACTGAATTTGGTAGCAGCTAGTGATGCTGGACTTCACAGTGTCATTAAGAAAAAACAGGCACTAGTCCACTCTCTTAATTTAATTACAAAAGCATGCTAACACACCATGCTTCATCCTCATGCCAGAACCACCTTTTACATCCATAAGAACAGAAGAAGAGTCCTGCTGAATCAGATTAAAGGCCAATCATATTACCCCTGTGCTTATAATCATAATAATCATATTACCCCTGTGCTTTATCGACTCTACTGGCTCCCAATTTGTTTCCAGGCCCAATTCAAAGTGCTGGTAAAGTTTAGGAAAGCCCTAAACTTTAAAGCCCGCAGGGTAACATCTTGTCCCCCACGCTGTTTAACATCTATATGAAGCCCTTGGGAGCAGTCATCAGGAGATCTGGGGAGAGGTGCCAGCAGTATGCTGACGACACCCAGCTCTATTTCTCCGTAACATCTGAATCAGGAGAGGCCGTGCAAGCCCTGGACCGGTGCTTGAACTCAGTGGTGGGCTGGATGAGGGCCAATAAACTGAGTCTGAATCCTAGCAAGATGGAGGCGCTGTGGGTTGGTGGTTCCCGAGTTCGGATAATTGGTCAGTTGCCTGCTTTTGATGGGGTTGTACTCCCCCTGAAAAAGCAGGTCTGTAGTCTGGGGCTGCTCCTGGATCCATCTTTGTCGCTAGAGTGCAACATTGGGGAGCTCACAAGTCTAGTTTATTTATATTTATTTAAACACTTTTATATGTGCTTTTATTTTTGAAAAATCAAGGTGGTTTATGAAAATAAAAATAATCAATAAGAAAAAATGCAACTAAAAAAATGGCAGACAGGGCACAGTCCCTTTCCAACCCTTTAGCCAGACTTTCTTGTTAGGTGGGACAACCACATTTATTATTAGGTTTATATCCCACCCTTTCTCCCAGTAGGAGCCCACTTCTAGATGGGGCATTTGTATGTGTGTGGGGAGAGGTGCCTTTGCCTATAGCTACAGTCCACTTTCACCTGTGGTCTGTCCCTGTGTTCTTATTCCTCATGAACGGAACTACTTTGGTAATGACAGTGAGCTTCTGAGCTTGGCTTTGATACTGTATTAGGTATCTCAGTTTCAGATTCCAATTGACAAACTTGTCCATATTATAAGTTTAGGGAAGGACAGACAGAAAATACATACTTTAGAGTGTGTTTCTTAAATCCTCCTTGAGATTTAAGTCTTGTTCCTGACCTTTAGATTTTCCTTCCAGTTGGACAATCAAGGGAAAGCTTTTTAACCATCTGCTGTTATATAAAGGACTAACTAAGCAGTTAGAATCTAATTGCAGAAACCAACTGAATTTTTTTAAACTAGTTGCTGGGTTGAGTTTTCTGTCCACAAACCTTGAAAGGGCCTCATGCTAAGCTGCACATATTGGAAAAATCAGAAATTAAGATCTGAGCTACAGCCTAAGTGGCCAGCCACCTTGCTAGCTAACTGTAGTGTCCACAGCAATATTCCTCTAAGGCTGTTTTCATCCTTTGCTATCAAGTACTCAAGAAACAAAAGAAAAAATAGCCATTATGATTGTGAATGTAGTGAGTGCTTTAAAAGAGTAAAGGGTAGCTATATTTTCTGATTACCTTATCTATTTATTTCACCCTTTTGCAAAAAGCACCTATCCTGCTCTATTTATTAAAATAACTGTAGAATAAACAAACTCTTACTTCTTACTGCAGGCAAGCAAACATGCTTCTTTATTGCTGGCTGGATAGAGAACACAAATGAAAATGAAAAGCAGATAACGTTGCCAGGTCTCCAGTTTTTGCCCAGAGACTCCAGATTTTTGGTGTCCTCTCTGGGTTTCCATGTGAGTCACCACAATCTCCGGACTCTCAGCTTCCATTTCTTAAAAAAAATAAGTTTCTAGGTGGTCTGGTTCACAAGATATACACCAAAACATCAGCTGCCCCTTACAACTTCTGCTAAATGAACTCATAGCTGGCTGCTCTAACCCCGTCCTTTCAGGTTTGAGCTAATAAGTGAAGGCAGGGTGGTGACAAGGGATTTGTTGACCTCCAGGCAATAGCTGGAACCCATTGCAAGGCCAGAAAACTGTTGTCTTTTGCTGGTTTATAGCTTTCTCTCTGCAGATGTAGAACAAAAAAATCACAGCAGGATCTTAGTAGGCAATTGTTGTAAATAATTTCAATTATAATAAAAGTGTACATGCAGGGTTTTTTAAATTCCTTGCAAAAATGGCATATTATAAATGTTATCTTTCAAATAATCTTTGAACAGAAATTTAAAAGAAATGTACGTGCAACTTGTTCTTCCCAGACTATTGAAGAGGTCAGTTTGTCTAATTCATAGCCTGTTTTGAAAACCCAATATGAAGTTTAATCCTATTCTTGCTTTTCTGGGAGTAACACTGCAATGCTAATCCCACATACTGGGAGTAAACCCCACTGAATTCAATAGGAGTTACTTTTGAGGAGACATGGTTAGGATTATGCTGTAAATCAATGGGACTTTTGAGTGAACATAGTAAAGGATTGTGTTTGTGTTGTAAATCTTTCTCTCCCCCTCCAATTCTATTTTTTAAAGAAATCAGGAAGGGCTTTCCTAGATGTCAGTGTTTTTATTTCATAGGGAACCAATACAGATTTTTTTTAATGTCTTGCAATGACCAATTGGTTTTGACAATAAACTATATTGTATGTATTTTTACATCTCCAGTGTGTGTATATATGGAATCTTTCCAACAACCCTGAGAAGCAGGGTTGGAAACCAAGGCAGCTCACAACAAGAAATAAATCCATTTAAAATCCAATAACCATAAAACAAGTATGAAACAGTTGTAAAACAGCTTAAAGTGGCATGATTCTGAATTTTTTGTTGGGTGAATGAAGTTATCACTTGAGGTTGTAGTCCTGTACACACTTCCTTGTTAGAGTAAGCCCCATTGGGACTTGCTTCTGAGTAAACATGCATAGGATTGCACTATAACTATATTTACAGGTTGTGTAAATAATAAACATCTTTGACAGTCATGCTTATATAAATATTTATTCATATTATGTCCCGATAAGTATTTGATTTCACGCTATGGCTATACATTATTACTTCCTCTACATTTTAAGTGTGCCCTTCTTCCTTGTGGTGGTCATGGACCCCCTCTGTTGTTTTCACGCTGAGGGGCAGATTTGGCTGAGAGATGGTGAATAGCCCATGGTCACTCAGTAAACTTTGTAGCTGATTTCCATTTAAAAAAATTAATTAAAATTATTAACATGCAGGTGCAAAGTTTATTAAGTAAATCCACACAATATAATTAAATTACATCCAACTCACATTTAAAGCGCATGACTTCCCCCAAAGAATCCTGGGAAGTATAGTTTCCCCTTCGTACTTATAGTTCCCACCACCCTTAACAAACTACAGTTCCCATGATTCTGTGGTGGGATACATGTGCTTCAAATGTATGCTGAATGTGCTTTAAATGAATGGTGTGGTGTGGTGTGCATTCATTAGTGAATTGAAAAGAACAATTTTAAAAGATACTTTACAGGGGAAGGGCTATATCTCAATGGCAGGGCACATGTTTTGCATTCAAAGGTCCAAAATCCAATCTTTGGAAAAGACTATTGCCTGGAATCCTGAAGAGCCAATGTTAGTCCATGTCATTAGTACTAAACTAGATGATACAAAATGGCCTGAGTCGGTATAAGGCAGATTCCTTTGTTCCTAAAAGATTAAAGAGACCCAAGGGCCACAGTGACTCCAAAATTTGTTTATGTATTTTATTTACAACATTTATATACTGCTTTAAACTCAAAGTGCCTTACAGAAGGAATTAAAACAATGAAATTATTGGCAAAAACAGTTAGACAGGTATTTAAAAGCATTCAAAATAATAAAACCAACAATGAGTTAAGAACAGATAAAAAACGTAATAGCTTCCACCTTCCTGGGTAGACTTAACTAAACAAAAATGTTCTTAGCAGGTGCCAAAATGAGCACATTGAAGGCGTCTGCCTAATGTCAATAGGCAGAGAGTTCCAAAGCATAGGTGTTGCCACACTGAAGGATCAATTTCTTACAAGAGCAGAACAAGTGCTATGTGGCACCTGTAATATGGAAAACATACCTTGAACATGACCTGGTAGCAAATCAGCAACCAGTACGGATTTCAGAGCAGAGGTATTATTTACTGATAGAGTCTCACTCATGTCAGCAATCATGCCACAGCATTCAGCACTAACTGCAGCCCCCAGGTCAGGTTATGCTGCATGGGCATTTCTGTGACCTTGGCTGACTGGCTGCCAGGATTTTTTTACTTTTGATTAGGAAACCTGACTTCTTGTGTGATGCTGAGTTTTCTGCCTTACTGAATCTTCTTGTGCTTGGCATGGTATTGCATTTAGGAAATCATCATTGTCTTTTTTCTTTTTCTATTTGCATTTAATTAATGTCTGACCTCACTCCCTTACATCCATAGAAACAACAACAGTGGTTCCATGTGCTCAGCTCAACCTCCATAAACTTAATGATGATGCACCTTGTTTGCATGATGGTTTGTTTTTTGCTCATTGCTGGTAAAAAAGAATTCACATACTGGGAAGAGTGGCTTCAACTGCTGTTGTTCCCAAGCTACTGCTTGTGAAGGTAGACCAAACTATGTGTGCTCTCAGTCAATTATTACTCACTGGAATTGGGTTGGATGGCAAAATGGGTTTATAGCAGCCCATGGTATAGGCAGAAAAGGGTAGAGAATCTTCTTAACTCTTACTCATTTCTCAAACCTCTCTCTGCAGTGAAAGGTCAAGTCTGTAAAGAAGTTTGGAGCAGCCACGTTAAAAGGCAGGTAGGGCTTTGATACTGATATCTTTGCAGAGGATCCTAGTCAAGCCTCACCAACAGCACAATCCTAACCATATCTCCTCAGAAGTAAATTCTGTTGAGTACTATGGGGCTTAGACCCTCAGGAAGTGTTTTTAGAATTGTGGCCTTCAGGGCCATTGAGTCCAACCCCCTGCTCAATGCAAGAATCCATCTTTATTCCTGAGTGCTCCCATCTAACATTTTCATAACACTACACTCCCTTTTTCCTACAATGGCCTTCTGGTGCCTGTCCTGGCTTGTCCTGACAGCAATTAAACCCTTCTTGCCAGAAGCAAGTAGGTGAGATTAAATGTTCCCTACCCAGGTTCTCTAAGCAGATGGGAAGGAACAATTCTGTCACTTCAGCTGCACCTGGGAAGACCTTCATTTAGCTAAGATTTCTATCTTAATTTCCAGTCAGAGAATTTTTTTTGTTTGAGTGGCATGCTCCAAGCAACTGTGGTTGATGTGTAATGTATCATGCTTAATGACATCACTAGGGCCTGTCCCTGTGACATCACTAGGGGCCACCACTATGACATCATTAGGGCCCACCCTTGAAATGTCAGGGTTTGGGATGCTTCTGATCTGACAACCCTAGTATTTATACTGATTAGCACAGAGCTTGGAAGATTACTTTTAAAAAGTAATAAATTACAGCTACAGTTACATGGCCCAAAAAGTAGTAATTACCGTTACAATTACAATCGCTCTGAAAGTAACTGATTACTTCACTTTTACTCCAAAGTAATCACTACAATTACATTTCAGTTACTTTAAAAAATGCCTACATGGTGCTGACCTTGGCTGCTGCACATCTAAGTAGCCTAAAACAACATTAAAAATAAATAAACACATACAGTGGTAGTAGAATAATAATTTTTATTCATAAGATAGCAATGGTGGTCTCTCCGCTGGTAAGGGTGGTGGGGAGGGAGGCTGAGGCCACTACTCAGATCTTTGCACGTCAAACCAAGTGCAACCCCCCCACTCAGCCAGCCAGCATAATCTCTGTCTCTTAACCACCTCCCAGACCCTGCCCTGCCACCAACCAAGGGACACTCACTCAAGCAAACATTTTCCCCTGAGATGCAACAAAGTTAAAATACTGCAAATGCAGCACAGTAGCCAGAGAGGGGGTGGAGGCCACTTTGTGTGCCAAGTGCAAACACAGTATTCACACACACACACACACATGTTGTCATCTTTCAACTCCACAGTTCTTTATCTCCATTCTGCTGCTGCCTCCTTCTCCTTTATCCATGTTCTTGCCCACCAGCTCCTTTTAACCTCCACTCCATTCTTCACCACCATCTGTTTTTTAAATAATTATTTTCTCCACTCCACCCTGTCTTACTCTCCGCCTTCCCCCTCATCGCCTCCTACCCATCCACAGAGCATGAGGAAAGAGCGACATTGCACAGAAGCCCAGTTTGAGGAACATGGTTTTCATCCACAAATCAGAGAAGCAGAAGACTTCCCCTGCTCCCCCCCAAGTAATGCCCAAAAGTAATTCTGGAAACGTTACAATTACTTCACAAAAGTAGTAAAATTACTCCTAGTTTCATTACAGTCAAAATGTAAAGGAATTACTCACTTGTTACTCAAAAAAGTAATGAATTACAAGTAATTCGTTACTTGTAACTAGTTACTTCCAAGCTCTGGATTAGCAGCATTAGAACTGAGTAATCTGACTCATGTTTTGAGGATCAGTCTAAAAAAACTCTTACTGATTCTTGGGTAGATACCAATAGAAGGGGATTGTGTGAGGCATCCACATGTTTTTGTCTAGAAACTATGGCTAGCAGAGAATAAAAGTCCAGATGAAGCACAGTCAGAGAGTCACTTGGAAATGGAGTTAGTCAGAGAAGAGACTGAAGAAAGAAGGAATAGTAGGCAGAGCTGAAGAAAATGAAGCTATTAGAGCCGAGGAGGAGTCTAGTAGGTGGCTGAGCCTAAGAGGAAGACTCATAGCCCAAAGAAAGAGTAGAAAACCAGAAGACAACAGTTGATGACAAGAGAGTTCCAGAAGAGTTGAACTTAAGGATGCTGAAAGGTTTCAGCAAGCAGGCAGTTGGGACCATAAAGCAAGAGTCTTCCATGTGGGGATCCTGACCCAAGTGAAAACTTCTCTTCAGAAATAAGTCCTCATTGTAGCTGAATGTCCAGCAGAAGGAGGTCTGGAGCTGAGAGAATATTTCAGTCTACAAACCAACCCTGTTCTATGAATACTGGCTGGGGTGTACTGAGGTGAATACTGGAGTACTAGGGTAGAGAGAGAAAGATAGGAATTAGGCCCTTGATATAAATAACTAGACAAAGATTCCAGGAACACGTTTCAGTGCCAGTTGCCTTCCTGGTAAAATCAGACCTGACTGCCTTTGTTACTTCAAAGGTGAATTATTGCAGTGAATGGGAGGGCTAACTATGTAACAGTAGGAAATATCAGTTAGTTCAGAATGCACTGCAAGACTGTCATGTGGCCGAAGACATTTTGACCATATAATCCCACTCATCCTTGAGTTACACTGGCTGCTTCCACACTCAATTTAAAGTACTAGTCTTACAGAGCAATCAAGATGCTGGGGAACAGGCACGGGAGGGCAGCAGAAAGCTCTGTGGGATTCTCCTTCTGCTCGAGAGCTGCTGCCCTGGCTGAATGCCAGTTCCATCGGGAGCCATGCGCATGAGCCGGTCTGGAAGTTCTAGCTTGAATGAACAGGTCTTCCAGGGAGTAAGTACTCCTTGTAGACGGCCATTATTATTTTTTACTGTGACGGCCTTTTGGCCGGTGGAGTTTCCAGGTGCATTGGGGCCTGGAGAAGGTTCCAAATGTGAGGAGGATCTTGAGAAAGCTCCCCCCATGCCTTCGGCTCCACCACATTCCTGGAACGTCCTCCATCTGACAAGTTGGCCATCTCCAGCAGACCTTCAGCAGTACCCGCAGTCTCGTGGAGGGACAGCCAGAGCTCTGCAGCATTCAACTACCCCCAGCCCAGCATAAAGCTGAGTTGGATTGAGCCCTTAACTTCTCAATGTCTGGATTCAATATATCTTATGGACTGCCTCTTTCCATGAAAATCCACTTGGGCACTCAACAAACATGTTGACTGTCTGTCCCTCCTTGTCAGCACCTAGACAGGAATGCCCTTCCAATGGAAGCCTGGATGGCTACCTTGATTCAGTTGGCCTGAATTATAATTTTTCATTGCTCCTGAAAATTTTCTTTTATTTGCTTTACATTTTCTGTTGGGCTGCTTATACTGTAAATGTTTCTTTTAAAAATGTATTACAAACCAACTTTGTGGTTTTAATGGAATGATGGGATATCAATGTTTTAATAAAAAGAAAGGAAGGTGGTGGTCTCAGAGACATGTAGTTTATAAACCATTTGTAGTGATATAGGAGCAGCAGTTTGAAGACTGTATGGGCACAGTGGGTATTGTTTTGATGTGCTGCCAGTCACTATGCAAATGTAATATAAATACAACTATGGACTAAGGCCAGCTGAGCAAGTGGGCTTCACAGTTGGCAGAGTTAATAAGCCAAAGCACACACCAAATTGACTGTTGCAATATTTTATTGAAAGAATTTTGACTGAAACACGATAGCAGAACACTGTCAAATAACTGAGTGAAGTGTTGCAACTCATTTCTGCACAAAGCAAGAGTGACTTTTTAATATTCACTAATTCCTAAACAAATAATAATGATCAAGAAATATTAAAATAAGCATTTTATTAGTTTCATTTCATTTCTTAATTACTCAAATTCAGTTTACCAAATTATTGCAGTGTGAAATGCTTAGAGGCAATGCTTACCATTAACAGGATTATTTACATGTAATCCCTCCCTCCCAAGGGGTATGATTGAACCGATCATTTGTGAATCCTGATTTAGGCTCTGAAGCAATATCAGATGAATGAAATGTAGTCATTGATGGAAGTGTAATGGATTATGAAACTATGATTTAGCAGTAAAATGAAAGAATCTGTGGAACTTTATTTGTGAACTTTTTTAAGCATTTAGATAAATCTAAGTGGAACTGCTTGCTAGTATCATTTGTTTTGAGAATATTTGCAATTGAAATATGCTTAAAATAAAAAAAATATTTATTATTTATTTATTAGATTTATATCCTGCTCTTCCTCCCATTAGGAAGAGTAACCACAAATTTACTTCCAGTGAAGACCATTTTTTAGATTTCAGTTGGTTTGATTCAGATAAATAATATGCTTTTTATTCATCATTCTTTCTCCTGAAATTGGCAATGGTGTTTTTTTCCTGTAGGTAAGCTAGTTGCTAAGCCAAAAACAAAGACTACAAGATAAGGAATGCACCACCATATTAGAGATTACATGAAGCAACAGAATTAATTTTATTTATTTATATAGCATTTATATGCTGGTTATATCCATCCAAGCAAATAGCAAGTGGTTTTGCCCTAAATTGTCTTTACTTTTACGCAACCTGTTATTTTGCTTTATAGGATGGATATAATTCTGCAAACCTGAGCAAAGAGTATTTGTTGTTGTTATGTGTCTCCACTTCGACTACGACTTATGGCGACCCTATGAATCAGTGACCTCCAAGGGCATCTGTCATGAACTACCCTGTTCAGATCTTGTAAGTTCAGGTCTGTGGCTTCCTTTATGGAATCAATCCATCTCTTGTTTGGCCTTCCTCTTTTTCTACTCCCTGCTGTTTTTCCAAGCATTATTATCTTTCTAATGAATCATGTCTTCTCATTATGTGTCCAAAGTATGATAACCTCAGTTTCATAATTTTAGCTTCTAGTGATAGTTCTGGTTTAATTTGTTCTAACACCCAATTATTGGTCTTTTTTGCAGTCCATGGTATACGCAAAGCTCTTCTCCAACACCACATTTCAAATGAGTTGATTTTTCTCTTATCCGCTTTTTTCACTGTCCAACTTTCACATCCATACATAGAGATCGGAAATGCCATGGTCTGAATGATCCTGACTTTAGTGTTCAGTGATACATCTTTACATTTGAGGACCTTTTCTAGTTCTCTCACAGCTGCCCTCCCCAGTCCTAGCCTTCTTCTGATTTCTTGACTGTTGTCTCCATTTTGGTTAATGATTGTGCCAATGTATTGATAATCCTTGACAAGTTCAATGTCCTCATTGTCAACTTTAAAGTTGCATAAATCTTCTGTTTTCATCACTTTAGTCTTTTTGACGTTCAGCTGTAGTCCTGCTTTTGTGCTTTCCTCTTTAACTTTCATCAGCATTTGTTTCAAACCATTCCTGGTTTCTGCTAGTAGTATGGTGTCGTCTGCATATCTTAAATTATTGATGTTTCTCCCTCCAATTTTCACACCTCCTTCATCTTGGTCCAATCCCGCTTTCCGTATGATATGTTCTGTGTACAGATTAAATAAATAGGGTGATAAAATACACCCCTGTCTCACACTCTTTCCGATGGGGAACCAATCGGTTTCTCCATATTCTGTCCTTACAGTAGCCTCTTGTCCAGAGTATAGGTTGCGCATCAGGACAATCAGATGCTGTGGCATCCCCATTTCTTTTAAAGCATTCCATAGTTTTTCATGATCTACACAGTCAAAGGCTTTGCTGGAATCTATAAAGCACAGGGTGATTTTCTTCTGAAATTCCTTGCTCCGTTCCACTATCCAACGTATGTTTGCGATATGATCTCTGGTGCCTCTTCCCTTTCTAAATCCAGCTTGGACGTCTGGCATTTCTCGCTCCATATATGGTAAGAGCCTTTGTTGTAGAATCTTGAGCATTACTTTACTTGCATGGGATATTAAGGCAATAGTTCGGTAATTACTGCATTCTCTGGGATCCCCTTTCTTTGGAAGTGGGATATATATTGAACGCTTCCAGTCTGTGGGCCATTGTTTAGTTTTCCATATTTCTTGACAGATTTTTGTCAAAATGTGGACAGATGCAGTCTCAGTAGCTTGTAGCAACTCTATTGGTATGCCATCTATTCCTGGTGATTTGTTTCTTCCAAGAATTTTAAGAGCAGCTTTCACCTCACATTATAAAATTTCTGGTTCTTCATCATATGGTTCCTCCATGAATGAATCTGTCATCCTGGCATCTCTTTTATAGAGTTCCTCAGTGTATTGCTTCCATCTTCCTTTTATTTCATCTCAGTCAGTCAGTGTGTTCCCCTGTTGATTATTCAACATCCCTACTCGTGGTTTAAATTTCCCTTTCATTTCTCTAATCTTTTGGAATAGGGCTCTTGTTCTTCCCATTTTGTTGTCCTTTTCTATTTCTATACAATAACTATTGTAATAGTTTTCTTTGTCCCTACGTACTAGTCGTTGTATAGTTTCATTTAAGGTTCTGACCATGTTTCTATCTCCTTTTACTTTTGCTTTCCTTCTCTCTTTAACCATTTTAAGAGTTTCTTCAGTCATCCATTGAGGTCTTTCTCTCTTTTTAACAAGAGGTATTGTCTTTTTGCATTCTTCCCTGATAATGTCCCTGACTTCAGTTCATAGTTCTTCTGGTTCCCTGTCAACTAAGTTTAAAGCCTTAAACCTGTTCCTTATTTGATCTTTATATTCTTCTGCGATGTTATTTAAATTGTATTTTGGCATTATGAGTGCTTTGCTGTTCTTCTTTAGCTTTACTCTGATTTTCGATACGATCAGTTCATGATCTGTACCGCAGTCTGCTCCTGGTCTTGTTTTTGCAGAAAGTATGGAACTTCTCCATCTTCTGTTTCCAATTATATAATCAATTTGATTCCTATATCGACCATCTGCTGATGTCCACGTGTACAGTCGTCTTTTTGGTTGCTCAAAAAATGTGTTGTCAAGAAACAAATCATTGGCTTTACAGAATTCAATAAGTTTTTCTCCTGCTTCATTTCTGTCACCTAAGCCCCATTTCCCCACAATTCCTAGTTCTTCTCTGTTCCCTGCTTTTGCATTCCAGTCCCCCATGATTATCATCATATCTTGTTTTGGTGTGTGATCAATTTCCTCCTGTACTTCTGCGTAAAATCTCTCCAATTCTTCTTCTTCTGCGTTTGATGTTGGAGCACAGACTTGGATGATGGTTATGTTGATAGGTTTCCTGTTTAATCTCATTGATATCACTTGCTCAGACCTTATGTTGTAGCTCCTAATTGCTTTTCTACATCACTTCTCACTATTAAAGCAACCCTGTTTCTTCTTGATTTCTCATTTCCTGCATAAAATATGTTGTAGTTGCCTGATTGAAAATGTCCCATTCTTGTCCATTTTAATTCACTCATGCCAAGTATTGTAATGTTGATATGCTCCATTTATTGCTTGACAATTTCTAACTTTCCCTGGTTCATGCTTCTCACATTACATGTTCCTATTGTGTGCGTCGTACAACTCTGGACTCTCCTTTCGCATCTGTGCACATCAGCCTCTGGACTTCCTTTCGGCTTTGACCCAGCTGCGTCATTAGTCACAGCGCTACTTGTCCTTGTCCTTTGTTCTTCCCCAGTAGCTCGGTGAGTGCCTTCTGACCTGGGGGTCTCATCTTCCAGCACTATCTCATGTTGCATTTTTGGATACTCTGTTCATAGGGTTTTCGTGGTAAGAGGTATTCAGAGGTGGTTTACCATTGCCTTCCTCCGAGTCTGGATGCATCTTAGTCTGGTGTCTCAGCTTTGACCATTCCGCCATGGGTGCCCCTGCTAGGAGTCTAGCCTCTTGGTCTAGAGTCCTGACGGCATTGCTCTCAGCTTCTTCAACACTCTCAAACCCGTCATCACGTTAAGCAAGTGGGATAAGATAAGATAAGGTCAAAGTGATACTGGGGATGAAATGAGCTTCTGTAAGGTTGTGTAACATTTATTTTTTTTATTGTTGTTGCTGGCCTTTTCCTTCTCCAAGCCATGTGTCCAAGCCATCAGCCCGTTTTGCTGAAAGATTTGCTATGGTGATGCAAACAAAAAACACCATTGGATTGATGAGCACTCCAAGATCCATGCCTGTGTTATACACTGGTGTAGCTCTGAGTTCTCATTTCTTTTACAAAAATATATGGCAACTTTTAGAGGCTGACAAACATATGTGCTGAGGAGAAACACTGATGGATTCTCAAACTGGTTTGGCATTTTAGAAAGTGTTGGGATGAAAGGAAAGATTATGATACGGCACAGCCCTCCCACAGGATTATACCAGTTTACAATTCATTTCAGTGTAGGATCATGTGGATGTAAGTATCCAAAGTCAAAATTATATGCCTTGTGCAAAACTTACAAACCAGGACGAAGACTAAACAAGAAGCGGGTAAGAGTTACGAGTTAGGACCATTTTCATACAAAGGCTATATTACACCAGTGTGAGGAGAAAAATGGAAGATTTGATTTTTCTGATAGGGAATAAATGACTGCATATGTCATTGCAAATACTCTGTAAAACTGAAGAAAGTTAAGCCTAATTATGCACCCACAATATTAGGAGAGACCAAATTGCACTAATATTAACCAAAAGTTGGTTGTACATAGGAGTAGATAGATTAAAAAAACTCAAAACCATCCATAAACTAGACTGTTATTAATCCCTATATAGAAATATTGTGATTGCAGATTGTTTCACAGTAGCAACATGTGCAATATTATTTGCTGAATCTGGGGTGACTGAGTTATAGAAATTGCGAGGCATAAAACAGAGCCCTATATTAATCAGTATGGACATATTTCTAGATGACATGACCAGCCAATAAAGCTGGTGTCTTTTCCCCCTATTTAATTCTCAAATTAAGATGCATCTACATTCTACAGTAGATTAAGATTAAATTAGGAAGTTTGTGATGAGAGGACAACAATTAGAAAAATACTTCTTAAATTGGATCAATTCATAGAAATATAGCTATGAAAAAAATACATAAGCAATCAGTTCCTGTGCAACATGCATCATCTAGCCTTACCACAAAAAGATAAAAAAGTACGATGTGGCAGATTAGAGAATTATACTGGCATTTGTTGATGAACATAACACATTTCTGGAGCTACAGATATTTTAATGCCATTGTTTGAACTCCTTATTCACTGCACAGCTTGACTGAATATTGATTATTAATATAAAACTGTGATATTCTGTGGGAAGCAAATTTCTAAGTCACTGCAGAATCAGGGCTGTGGAAGAGGCAAATGCAGGATTCCAGATGGAGGTTTCCGAAGGAACCTGAGCAGCAGGTGAAATCTGGGTAAATGGTCTGCAGGGATAGGAGGCCAAAAGAGAGGATAGACAGGAAGACAGTGTTGTATTTAGGATGGTCATGTGTCCTAATTTACTGAGGACAGTACTTCATTTTAAGGTGGCTTCTATTTGAAGGGCTGTCCAGTCCAAATCCAGTTTAAAGATAAAGAACCGTAAGAAGGGAGAACAGGAACCTTGAACTTGCTCCTCAATACTTAGCACCTGGATAGCAGGCTGAATAGGCATACAGCCACCTGGTCACAGTCATCCCCATTACGGTGAGATTGTATTTCTATTAAAATTACAGTAATTATTTCTAAATTTGCATCTTTACATATAAATTAGCACATGTAAATAGGGATGCATTTCCTCTTTTTAGTAAAAAGTAAGTGGCCACCCTAGCTGTGTTCAAAGATAGAGTCAAATTGTTGAGAATCAAGAGGAAGGGCAGGCTCTATAGGCCTAGTACTGAATTATTTTTGAATTATTGAATTGAATTGAATTATTGGGGGGCGGGCGGAATAGAGGTCCTTTATGAAACCCACAAACCCAGTCTCTAACTTCTCCCAATTTTAGCCCAAACCATGTCTCCCCAATAGCCTTCAAAATACAATAGTTAAGGAGATCAACACAACAGGTAAGTGAGCCAGGCCCCCTGTAATTTGAACAGTTCTGTCACTTGGCAGACTGCTGATGTTGGTTTGCTGTGTTTAAAATCCTCCCTTCCAGCCAGCTATTTTGGTGGCCCCAAGGGTGACTGATGGCTTGCTTGATGTACCTGCATCTCCCTCTTTTAACCAGCTGTCCATTGGTGTATGAGGCTGTATGAGAGTTTGATTGCCAAGATTCTCTTTAGAGACATATAGCACATTGCCCAGCTTGGCAATTCAAGGTGAATGTAGATTTAGAAATAACATAATAAAAGACAAACAACATTATCAAATAATTTAAAATTCCAATCATCCATACTAAGAAGGCCACATCTACAATCATCCGTATCAAATCAGGGAATAATTAAACATTACAGGCTCATTTCCAAAGCATTTGAAAGATTCAGAGAGAGGGAGCCAAAATGCCCTCCTAGGGAAAGGAGTTTCAGAGTCTAGCAATTACTGATGAGATCCTCTGGGCAGCAGAAGCTGGTGGCTCCGATGTCACTTGGGCAGTGAATCTGCTCTGGGTTTTTGTCCAAGCATCCTTGGACAGCTCCTTGAAAGTTCTGACCTTGATTGGTTCTGACCTTGATTGAAATCACCCAGCTAGCTGTTATTTTCAGTATTTGAAAGATGAGTTTACGTGACACAATTAATGACATCTGTAGTTTGGCCCTAAACTGGCGTGAGCAAAAGAAAAGAAATGTAGGTGCAAATGACAATCAGTAGTCAAATACCAGACTAGCAGATAAGCAAATAAATTAAAAAGACACCCTCAACCACATGCCTTTTATTTCAGTTATTTATTAGAAGCCAAAAGAATTGCCATGTGAATACTAAGACTCACATCCTGTTTAAAAATATTTTCTTATCTTGTATCATATTCTCTAATAATAACTGGAAGCTATTTAGGCACCGTAAGGAAATATGTGGTGTTGGAGGAGAGCTTTGTGGATACCATGGACAGCAAAAAAGACAAATAACTGGGTGTTAGAACAAACTAAACCAGAAGTGTCACTAGAAGCGAAAATGATGAAACTGAGGTTATCATACTGTGGACACATAATGAGAAGACATGATTTACTAGAAAAGACAATAATGCTCAGAAAAACCTAACAGAGTAGAAAAAGAGGAAGGCCAAACAAGAGATGGATTGACTCCATAAAGGAAGCCACAGACCTGAACTTACAAGATCTAAACAGGGTGGTTTATGACAGATGCTATTGGAGGTCACTGATTCATAGGGTTGACTGTGATGCCTCTGTATTTTGATAACTGTAAATATGGTAAGTGCAGGTTTTGTAGGGTAAATGTGGTAAGTAGAGTGAGTGAGAGGGGGGAGTACATGAGCTAGAATGCTGGAGAATGCTATATTGTGATTGGCTGAGCGTTTGAGGGGCTGAAGGTATTAAATGGGAGGATGACAATTGGTTGTTGTTGGGTTGAGGGGAGTTCTGTTGGTTGGGTTGGTTGGTTGTGGAGTTTGGGTTGATTGGAGTTGGTTGTGGGTTGGATTATATTTGGCTGGTATTGAGGCAGATTATATATGACCAGAAACATAAAGAGGAACACAATATATGAAACCATATGTTTGTTAAATGTACCTAAAGTAATCTTGTTATTTCCTGGTGTTTATAAATAAATATTTTATTGGTTTACCAAAAGCATGATTCTTGGCTGGGGCTTTCACAGACCAGAAGGGTGTGGAGGGTAATTACCAAGGTTGGGAAACAGTATCAATGGTGGCAGCGGTGAAGAGATAGTGTATCATCAAGTATCCGGGGCAACCCAGGGCTGTATGCTTTATTGACACAAAGATACAGGGGGGTTGTGGCCTGCAAGTGCATCCAGACACTAAGTAACAATAAGCCAGAAGAAGACTAAGGCAAAGTCCCCAGGCAATATTGTGAAATAGGAAGTGGCTGGTGGTGCTGCCTAGCAGTGGGATCTTGCGAGATCTGTGCTAGAGCCAGTGAGAGAACAAATAAAAACCAGGATCCTGACTGGAGGGACCTGACAGGTGGTGGTCTGAGGTGGGATCCCCACATTGACATAAGTCGAAATCAACTTGAAGGCACATAACACACACTATAAAATAAGTAGAGCCCTGCTGGATCAGATGCAGTGACCAACCAGATGCCTATGGGAAGCCCACAAGAAGAACCCAAGTGGAACAGCACTTTCCCCACTTGCAGTTCCCAGCAAATTGTATTCAGAGACATACTGCCTCCAACAATGGGGGTAGTACACAGCCATTATGGCTAGCAGTAGCCATTGATAGCCTTATTCTCCAATTTTGGCTCTAGCAGTGTTGAAAGCTGAGCTTTCAAACAGCACAGGAACCAAATGTCTCAAAATGCATCCACACAAGAGTTATGCTTATTTGGAAATAGGGTAGAGATAATGATATATGGAATGCTGACAACTTATCTGGTGTCCTCGTGTACTGCTTACAGTTCATATACCATTGCTGTAATCACAGTTTTAAATTAAATCCGTCAAACACAGATTTATTGACTTCAGAGCTGGGATTTGAATTTGTGAAACTTAGCAGACATTGCCTGATTTCATATCATGCTTATCCCAATTATGAGTCATCACCCCTTTGCTAGCAAATCACTGTATTCTACATTCAGCAGTGTGAAATACACTTACCTTGTCATAACTCTTGCCTTCAGAATGGACATTTGGAAAAGGAAGTATCTGTCGGCATATGTTGCCAAGTGATATTCTCACAGACTAGGAAAAACAAATTTATTCGAAAAAATACACTTTCCTGCTTTTATTTCACATCCTAATTTTCATTTTTTTAAAAAAATGGAAGGCATTTAAAAAAAAATAAATTTGGAAGGCAACTGGAGTTCTACATACATCCTATCTGTGTCACCCTGTGCATGGGTTCCATCCAGACCCTGAACAATGTAGAGCTATAGCCTAATTCTGCCGCAAACAGGAACTCTGTAGTTGTCTAGGGCTGGATGGATTCAAGAACACAAGCAGGGTAAGTTCATGGCATCAGAGACTTGATAGGTATAAATGAAACTTGGTGGGATGACTCCCATGACTGGAATACAGCAATTGAAGGATATAACTTGTTCAAAAAGAACAAAAGGAATAAAAAGGGAGGTGGAGTCGCGCTATATGTTAAAAATATATATCCATGCACAGAAATACAGGAAGATGAGCTTGGTAGCTCCACCAAGAGTATCTGGATTAAAATTAATGGGGTAAGTAATAAAAGGAATGTGGTGCTTGGAGTCTACTACCGACCACCCAATCAAGGAGAAGACAAGAATGTAACTTTTGAAAAGCAAATTGCCAATGTTTTGAGGAGGCATGATGTAGTAGTAATGGGGGACTTCAATTATCCCAATATCTGTTGGGAGACAAATTCTGCCAAACACGGCCCCTCCAAGAAATTTCTGACTTGTGTTGGAGATAACTTTCTCCTACAGAAAGTGGAGGAAGCAACCAGAGGATAAGCTATTCTGGACTTGATTCTAACCAATAGAGATGATTTGGTGGATGAAGTGGCAGTTAAGGGAACTCTGGGGAAAAGTGACCACACCATACTTGAATTCTTGATTTTAACAGAAGCAAAAGCTGAGAGTAGCCATACGCGCACCCTGGACTTCAGGAAAGCTGATTTCAATAAACTCAGAACAATTGTAAGTATGGTTCCATGGCAAGTCACCCTAAGGAGAAAAGGAGTCTAAGATGGGTGGGAGTTTCTAAAAAAGGAAATTCTAAAAGCACAATGGCAAGCAATTCCAACAAGGAGAAAAGGGGGGAAACAGCAGAAGAAGCCAATGTGGCTTCACAAAAAGCTTAGAGATGACCTGAAAACAAAAAAAGACACATACAGGAAGTGGAAAGAAGGCCAGGCCACAAAGGAAGAGTAGAGGCAGGTATCACGGAATTGCAGGGATGGTGTCAGGAAGGCTAAAGCTGAGAATGAGCTGAGGTTAGCGAGGGATGCTAAAAGCAACAAAAAAGCTTTCTTCAGGTACATCCATAGTAAAAGACAGAGAAAAGAAATGGTGGCACAGCTACTCAATGAAGATGGCAAAATGATAACAGATGACAAAGAAAAGGTAGAAGTGCTCAATTCCTACTTTGGCTCAGTCTTCTCCCAAAAAAGGGTCTATGACCCTCCCGGGAAACATGAAGTTGAAGGGGCAGGATTGGAGCTTGAACTTGGCAGAAAAACCGTCAAGGAATACCTAATCACTTTGAATGAGTTCAAATCAACAGGGCCAGATAAACACGGATTTATGAAGAACAAATCCTGCCAAACTAATCTTCTCTCATGTTTTGATTGGGTAACCTCCCTTGTAGACTGTGGGAATGCTGTGGGCATAACATATCTCGACTTCAGCAAAGCTTTTGACAAAGTGCCCCATGATATTCTGATTAGCAAGCTAGCTAAATGTGGGCTGGATGGAGCAACTATCAGGTGGATCCACAGTTGGTTCCAGAATCGTACTCAAAGAGTGCTTATCAATGGTTCCTTCTCAAACTGAGTGGAAGTAATGAGTGCGGTACCACAGGGCTTGGTCCTGTGCCCAGTGCTCTTCAACATTTTTATTAACGACTTGGATGAGGAGGTACAGAGCATGCTTATCAAATTTGCAGATGATACAAAATTGGGGGGCATAGCTAATACCGTGGAAGACAGAAAGAAAATTCAAAGGGACCTTGATAGGCTGGAGCATTGGGCTGAAAAGAACAGAATGAAATGTAACAGGGATAAATGCAAAGTTCTACACTTAGGAAAAAGAAACCAAATGCACAGTTATAAGATGGGGGGTACTTGGCTCAGCCATACGACATGTGAGAAGGATCTTGGAATTGTTGTTGATCACAAGCTGAATATGAGTCAACTGTGTGATGTGGTTGCAAAAAAGGCAAACACTATAATAGGCTCAATTAACGGAAGTATAGTTTCCAAATCGCATGAAGTATTAGTTCCCCTCTATTCAGCACTGGTTAGGCCTCATCTTGAATACTGCTTCCAGTTCTGGTCTCCGCACTTCAAGAAGGATGCAGACAAACTGGAACAGGTTCAGAGGAGGGCAACAAGGATGATCAGGGGACTAGAAACCAAGCCCTATGAGAGGAGACTGAAAGAACTGGGCATGTTTAGCCTGGAGAAGAGAAGACTGAGGGGAGATATGATAGCACTCTTCAAGTACATGAAAGGTTGTCACATAGAGGAGGGCCGGGATCTCTTCTCAATCATTCCAGAATGCAGGACACGGAATAATGGGCTCAAGTTGCAGGAAGCCAGATTTCGACTGGACATCAGGAAAAATGTCCTAACTGTTAGAGCCATAAAACAATGGAACCAATTACCTAGAGGTAGTGGGCTCTCTGACACTGGAGGCATTCAAGAGGCAGCTGGACAGCCATTTGTTGGGAATGCTTTGATTTGGATTCCTGCATTGAGCAGGGGGTTGGACTTGATGGCCTTATAGGCCCCTTCCAACTGTACTATTCCATGATTCTATGAGACTGACTGCAACATTTTATTTTGGGTTCACAGAGACATCTCTTTATTTCCACAAAGATATACATGGACCTGTGAGGAGCACTGCTTTTAATGGGGAATGTTAATAGAATTTTTATTGTTAAAGCTGATTGGAAATGTGGGATAACTATAGTATGGAACTAGTACCTAGAATTTCCCTCTTATTTCATTAATACAGGCCTCATCTGTGCACATTTAAAGTACTTTTATACCACTTTACATCGTCATGACTTCCCCGAAAGAATCCTGGGAGCTGTAGTTTGTTAAGGGTAATGAGAGTTGCTAGGAGATCCCTATTCCCCTCACAGAGCTACAAATTCCTGAAGTGGTTTAACAATACATCTCTCTTCTCAAAGAACTCTGGGAATTGTAACTCTCTGAGGGGAGGAAATAAGGGTTTCCTAACAACTCTCAGAACCCTTAACATACTACAGTTCTCAGGATTCTTTGGAAGGAAGTCATGACTTTGTAAAGGGGTATAATACTGCTCTAAAAGTATGGGGCCGATGAGGCCGCAGGATCCGAGTTCTACGTGGGATCAACAGATTGATCAGTATTGTTAAATATAAGGACTGGATGGTTACAGCAGAATCCAATGCATCTTTACTCAGTAGTTAGCCCCACTGTAGTTAGTGGTCATCCTCCCTTGTAAGTGGTTGTAGGTTGCAGCCTGAATAATATAATTAAATAAGTTCCTGTAAGTTGCCTTGCTGTTATTATCAGAAAAAGTTTTATTGATATATTTAAATAACATTTAAATGTTAATTTCAATTACATTAATTTAAATGTTAATTAAGTAACATTTTGGTGATGTGGGATGGGGATATACTATCTAAAATGCTTTACTATATGTTAATGACAATACACAGGGCTTAATGTTTTGTTAGTGCTAGTCCATTGGTATTTTATTGTTAATTTCCATGGTGGTTTGTGTGTTTGATCTGGAAACATAGCCGATAAATATTTTAAATAACTAAATGTTATGAGAGTAAAAGAAGGGATAGAACACCAATCTGAAGAACACATAGTGTCATTTTACCTTTGGTTATTTTAACTCTAGAGCACAAGCTGATAGGTATATCTTGGATCATGCTATTCCTTTGCAGGACAGTAGTACTCATAATTTATTCATGGATTAGGGAAACAGCTTATAACTTGGGAAGAATATTCCTAGACTGTACCTATTTCAAAATGTGCACAAGGGATTGTATCACTGAATGCTCCCAGAACACTAGAGGCACAATCTTTCTCCATGTAGGTACAGTGCCAGGACATGAAGGGTCCCTATAGAGTTCAAATAAAAAAACAGCAACAATAACACCGTCAAAGTGGTATGTGAGTGACACTGAAGGCTAGCCAGACTAGCTATATTGTAGAAAAGCAAGAAAGTCTTTAAGGTGCCACAAGAGTCTAACAAATTTATTATGGTGCTAGACTCACCAACCTGCCTACTGTCACCAGTGCAACCCTCCATGAGTTACCAGCACTTCCACCTCCCTCCCTGCACATGGGTCACCAGCACTACCCCTCCCTCCCCCTGTGGGTCACCAGTGCTTTCCCTTCCTCCATTCATGGGTCCCGCTTCCCTTCCTCCATGGGTCATCAACCCTCCCTCCCCCCATAGGTGTCCCCCTCCCTTCCCATGGGTCTCCCCCACCCACTGACCAACCCACCAAAGGCCAGGTCTGGCCAGGCCCAGCCACCACTGAGCACTTTGCTCACTGCGGGTAACCCCATTGGGTGTCCCATGTGACTTGCCCCCACTGCCACCACCGGGCACCTTGAGTTAGTGGCGGCCCCATACTGCTCCGCCCTGCCTTGCAGCGCTACACTACATGTAAATGCCTCTGGTAGTATGGGAGCGTGACACAAAAACATTATATGGGAAGATATGTTTTTGTGTACTACAGCCCAATTAATCAGGTGCATGAAGTGTTATGATGAATTTTATGGGGATTCATGTGAACATATACACACATACATATTTGGTTTGGAGGGATTGTAAACACTGAGGTCAAGAAATAATGAAATGCAGAATGGTATATATGATGAAAATCAAATTAATACTGACCATTCTCAAAAAGCAGTTACTGGTAACACAGACATCCTAGGATTGGTAAGCCAATTAACACATGCAACACAATAAAATTAATTGTCCTGATTCACCCCACAAGTGATAGCACTGCACCTCTTCATGAATTGTAATTCAGCAGTTTTATGTAGCAATCTCTCCTTGAAATTCCTTTGTCCTAATATGGGCACCTTAAAGTCCTGGGAATTTGAAATGTTTCCCCACTGAGTTTTAGATACTGCCATTTCTGATGTGAGATTTGTGTCAGTTTATTCTTATCCATAGAAACTGGCCTATTTGGTCCTATGTAGAATGTAGAAGGTGTTGTTGGAGTATCACCTTGGCAGATGAGCAAGTGAAAGAATCCCTGATGTGACGGTTAACATTATTATGTATGGTATGGACTGCCTTCAAGTCGATCCCGACTTATGATGACCCTATGAATAGGGTTTTCATGGTAAGTGGTATTCAGAGGGGGTTTCCCATTGCCTGCCTCTGAGGCTGAGAGGCAGTGACTGGCCCAAGGTCACCCAGTGAGCTTCATGGCTGTGTGGGGATTTGAACCCTGGTCTCCCAGGTCATAGTCCAGCACCTTAACCACTACACCACACATTAGTGTTCACTTTATGAACATTACTGTGCACCTACATAATGGATATATAAGCAACACTTTATATAGGAAAACTACTGACCACTATATACACTTACATGCTTCCAACTTCCACCCAAAACACACTACAAAATATATTCAGACTTGACTAGCAGGTCAGAGATTCACAAGCCACAGTTAAAACTTTTATCAGGCAAATCCCATTCAGTGAAGTAAAAAACAAAACAGAACAGAAAGTCAGATTGGTACCCTGGAATAATTTATTTATTTATTTATTTTAATAATTTATATCCCGCCCTAGTTCATAGAATTCAGAGCGGCGAACAATAACAATATCCAATACAATCTAAAATAGCAATAATAAGAGCACAATAACAACATTAAAAATCAATTAACTATTAAATGTTTAAAAGCTAAACGAAACAAAAAAGTTTTTAACTGACGGCGAAAGTCCATGAGTGAAGAAGAACGTCGGATCTCTGGTGGCAGATTATTCCATAGGATGGGCGCTATGGTCGAGAAGGCTTTATTTCTAGTATTGGCATGGCGGATTATAAAGGTGGATGGGATAATAAGAGAGTGTTCAAAAGGTATTCTTGTCGGTCGCTGAGGTTTAAATTCCAGAATACGATTTGATAAATATATTGGTGCTAAACCATTTAGAGCTTTAAAAGTTAATACTAAGATTTTAAACTGATGACGGAATGAGATCGGAAGCCAGTGAAGTTGATAAAGCAGAGGCGTGGTGTGTGTCTGTGGGCTTGCTCTGGTCAGCATTCTTGCCGTCGCTCTCTGTATCAGCTTAAGCGGGCGAAGTGATCTTGCAGATAGTCCAATATATAGGGAGTTGCAATAGTCCAGTCTTGAGGTCACAAGAGCCTGTGTCACTTGCTTCAAGTCCGACATCTCTAAAAAAGGACGGAGTTGACAGACTAGTTTTAATTGAGAGAAAGCACTTCTGGATACTGTTGCAATTTGAGGTTCAAGGGACAGAGCAGAATCTAAGATAATACCCAAACTCCGAACTTGGGATTTCAGAGGGAGTGGGACCCCGTCTAAGGTAAGTAGGTTTTTAATTTCATGAGACGGTCTTTATCCAATTAACAGAACCTCCATCTTCTCTGGATTAAGTTTTAATTTATTCCTATTAGTCCAGTTTTGTATGGCAACCAGGCATTGGTTTAGGGGACGGACCACCTCTATGGTATCTGGAGGGAAAGAATAGTAGAGTTGGGTGTCATCTGCGTATTGATGGTAGTGTATTCCGAATTCGCGGATAATCATTCCTAGGGGCTCCATATAAATATTGAATAACATTGGGGATAATACGGAGCCTTGGGGGACACCGTATCGTACTGGCCAAACCTTGGATGAGAAATTTTCAAGGACAACTCTTTGTAGCCTGCCCTCCAGAAAGGAGCGGAGCCATTGTAGTACCGTTCCTCGGCATCCTATACTAAAGAGACGGTCTAAGAGAATGGTATGATCAATAGTGTCGAATGTGGCCGACAGGTCTAGCAGAATTAAGTAAGTTAGATTTCCTCTATCCAATTCAAGTCGTGGATCATCTACCAGTGCTGTTAGCAATGTTTCGGTCCCATGTTTTGGTCGAAAGCCTGATTGGAAGGGATCATAGCAATCATTAGTATCTATAAATGTTTGAAGTTGTGTGGCTACAGCTCGTTCAATAACCTTACTGATAAAAGATAAGTTAGATACTGGACGGAAATTGGTAAGAAGTGTGGGGTCAAGGGAAGGCTTCTTCAGTAAAGGAACTACAATTGCTTCTTTCAATGTCTTGGGAACATGGCCTTGTTGGAGTGAGGCATTAATTATCACACAGAGCCAGTTCGCAAGTTGAGCTTTTGATGTTTTTATAAGCCATGAAGGGCAGACATCAAGTGAGCAGTTCGTCGGTCTCATTTTGGTGAGAAGTTGGGGGATATCAACCGGTAAGATAAGTTGAAAGTTCGTAAATTGGGATGGGAGAACAGTTTCAGATGGATTGTCATTGGATTCTGCCAGTTTGGCTACATCAATTTCTGATGGAATATCATTATGTTCTGCTATTTTAATAGAGTCCAAGGTGGAGCGAATCTGATCTATCTTAGTTTCAAAGAATGTGGCAAACTCCTGGCAACGGGATTGAGAATGGGCTATATCAGAAGCCGGCTGTTTAGGACGAAGGAGGCTGTTAACTATCTGAAAAAGTTGTTTTGGTTGATTTCCGGCTGAATTGATTGCAGTTGAATAGTATGCTTTTTGGGCAGCGTGTCTGGGCAAAGTATAGATTTTCACAAATTCCTTGGTTTGGGCTCGATCAGATGGACTCCTGGTTTTTTGCCAACGGCGTTCTAGCTTTCGATAAGTACGCTTCATTTCTAACAATTCTTTGGAGAACCAGGGGACTGATTTAGATCTTGTAATTTTTAATGGGCGAAGGGGAGCCATTGAATAATCTATTACAGGACAGATGTAGAAAAGGAGAAAAAAATAGATCACCACTTTTTGTCACTTAAAACTACCAGTTAGAACCACTTAAACATATCATCAGTGCTCTTCAGCCCATCCTGGACACTTTGTTCTCACAGGCCTTGGGTAACAGGCCTATATGTGCTTTCAAGCAGCCCCTCAAGCTAAAACAACTACTGACCCGCAAGAAGAGGTCATATAACTAGGATTGCCATATTCCAGTTCCATAAATCCAGGCAGGCTAATTTGCACATTATGCAAATTATTTGCTAATTATGCAAATTAAGCATAGTAATAATTGCATTGGCCATTTGTTTTGTTTTTATTGCTAGTAATTACCACCAAATACTGGGGGAGGATGTGAGGAATCTTTTTTCTTTTTACCTTAAATTTTCAGCCTAAGATGCCTAGACTCTATTATCCAATGCTATGGAATATTTATTTATTTATTTATTTATAGGATTTATATCCTGCCCTTACACTGTTAAAAACAGAGCTCAGGGCAGCTCACAAACATAATAAAAACAATAAAATACACAACCAAAATAAGAACATAAGAAAAATACAAAATAGAAACAAACATAAAGCAAATCAGGGCAGCAGTAAAAAAAAACAGCATAAAACAAAAAGCCAACAAAACATCAACTAAAAGTAATATTGTGACTGAGAGGTTGTGTACCAACAATTAGAAAATGTGAACTGAACACACCACTACAACCTGTAACTCAGATAGAAATCAAGATTTCAATATCTTATCTTATCAGTCAATCATCTTATCTAAAGAGAGTAGTGTCTGAACATGTAAGAAGTGTCTTTAGTATACTGAATCTCACAAAACAGATCAGGGAGAGTGGAAATGCAGCCTTCTAGGATAAAGACTGGAACCTTATGGAGATTTGAGAGCTGGCACTGTCAGGACCCCTCCTGTGTCCACCACCCTGTCACGGTCCCACCTGGTCTCTTAACGGTTCTCTCACCCGCCCTAGCACAGATCTCTCAAGATCCCACTGCTAGGCAGCACCACCTGACACTTCCTGTAAACAATACTGCCTTGAGACTGTGCCTTAGTCTCCTCCTGTCTTATTGCTACGTTGTGTCTGGGTGAACTTACAGGCCACAACCCCCCTGTACCTTTGTGCCTATAAAGATTACAGCCCTGGGTTGTTTTGGATACCTGATGATTTTACACTATCTCTTCACTGCTGCCACCATTGATACTGTTTCCCAACCTTGGTATATGCCCTGCCCACCCTTCTGGTCTGTGAAACCCAGTCAAGGATCAGGCGTTTTCGTAAACCAAGAACTATTTATTTATTTACACAGGGAATAACAAGATTACTTAAAGGTTTAGTCAACATACGTGAGGTTTCATAACATGTGTTACTCTTTATATTTCTTAGTCATAACCTGCCTCACTACCCATCTAAATCCAATCTACCCAACAACCCTCTCCAAAAACCTCTCTCAGAACTCCAACCCAGAACAACTGTCATCCCCTCATTTATACTTTCAGACACTCAGATGCTTAGCCAATCATCACACAACATTCTTCAACATTCCAACCCATGTACTCCCCTCTCTCAGTCTACTTACCACATATACTCTAATAAACCTGCACTTACCATATTTACAGTAATTACATTTACAGGGGCATCACAGACACCTCTTCAAATTATACAGCCATGAAAGTAGTCAGCATAGATTTTTCACTTTCCGGCATGTTAAATTGAAAATACCCCCATGCCATTTTGCTGCTTCCCATAAGCTCATTTCAAAACAAAACCTTACAAAACGTATAGTCCTGAACTCAGAAATGCTTGCTTAACCACCCTCTAATTTTTCATGGCTATACACAAAACACTCAGAGAGAATCCAGACTTTAAAGTCTGAAACTGTTGGGTTTAAGCAAGCTTGCATGCTACCCCCTTTGACAGGGAGACATTCCCTTTAGCTAGAAATGGAGGACATATCTATGCTTGTTTACCATGATGTAACTTCCTAAAGGGTAGACAGAAACATTAGTAAAATAATCCAGACTCCTGTTGGAATTTTTCTGTCACTGGTCAATTTGTTGAAATTAATTAAAAATTAGCCATGCCACAGAGTACCTATTACAGAAATTCTGTTACTGATCTTGCCCCATACTCTGACCTTCATCTTCTACAGTTTAAAAGTTTTAAAAATGCATGAATATTTTTAATTAATTTAAGAAAATTAATATTGGTGTCTATGATGGTGCAGGCATACTCAGTAAGAACCAACTGTCAGTGTTCTAAAAGCCAGACTAACAGCTGTTAGTGGGGACCACACCCACACCAGACATTTATTCCACTTTAAACAGTCATGGCGTCCCCCAAAGAATCCTGGGAAGTGTAGTTTGTGAAGGGTGCTGAGAGTTGTTAGGACTTCTATTCCTCTGACAGAACTCCAGCGGCCAGAATGGTTTAACAGTCAGTCTCTCTTTCTAGAGAATTGTAGTGATTGTAGCTCTGTGAAGAGAATAGGGCATCTCCTAACAACTCTATCAAACTTTAAAAATCAGGGAAATTGGGCAGCTATAGTGAATGCACCAGGGGAGCAGGAGACCTGACCTCCTCTTTGAGATGCTCAAAGGCACATGTTACCAAATTCTACCAAGCTACACAGGAAGTGGATTGGACTGGGAAAGATCAACTCAAATTGTGTTGGCATTTTTACAAATTTGTAGGGTGGTACAATATTTCAGAGAGGTCAGGTCTTCTGCTTCCCTGGTGAATTCACTATAGTTGCCCAATTTGCCTGCCTTGTAAAGTTTTGTTGTGGGCTGGCTCCATGTTTAATGTATCTATTTCTCATCTAAGAGTCTTTACAATGCAGTTTTAAGCTAATGTATAGATTATTATATGTCCAGATATGCAGACTTCCATATAGCCTCAGAAAAGGTAAAAAGAGAAAAGTTTTTCTGCTCCCCACTCCTTTGTCTAGTTCTGGGCAGTCAGCCAGTGTATTGATAAATGGCATGTAGCTTCCAGCTGCAGCTGCCTGTGGACCTGTAGGAACCAGAGGAGGAAACTCTTTATATGATGTGGACCACACCTGTTTTTGGTAAAACTGACTAATTGTTATGATAAAGTCCCATTTGCTGTCCTTGGGAGGTGGCAAGATGAGGCGTTTGCTGCCTCTGGCAGGAGGCACAAAGGAAGAAGGCAGATGGTAAGGAGATAAGAATTCTTATAAAAGGGAGAGAAGTTCCTGCATTCAGGATCAATCTTACAGACTGATCCAACATATTACTGTCATGCTACTAGCAGGAGGATCGAGGCTTGCCTTCTACAAGGATGAGATTATTCTATTTCTTTAAAGTGTGGAAATGTATTAACCTGTATGATGTTGATTCTTTGCAATATAACTTCACAAATATTGCAATGTAACTTGTATAATGTCTAAGTCTGAATTAATAGCACATTATACTGTGAGATTTGTTAAATGCGTACTAAATGCAGAAGCCTAATACTATATAAGCCTGATATAAGACTGCTCTGTAATATATAAGAAAGCCACTGTATGGCATTATATGTGTATAACCAGTCAGGATTCTGTCCCTGAACTATATGATTCTGATTCACCATCTGTGGCCAGAGACTTATGTGTGATTTGTATATATAGAGTTATGTGGAATCAATAAAATATATAAAAAGCTTCCGCTGTTGAATTTCCCTTATTTTTGCTGAGATATTCCTAAACGTTTGTATGTTATTTGGTGGGACCTCGACCGTAGTTCATCTAGACAGACCAAACTGCTGGCAAAAACCATGGCAGCTCAGGTGCCACAACATTTGTCACAGAAGTTGTCTGTATAGATACAGACTAGGGGAATACGCAAGAACCCTCAATCCTGTGTTTGTACAAGAAAGAGATGGTTCAAGGCCATATCAGTTTGACAGAAATATGTTAGCTATAAGTACATTCTTAAAGCGCAAGGTTTTTTTTTTACTATTAGTGAATATATATATATGCAGTGAATTCTAGAGACCTGGGAAACTGTGCTAGTACTAGACAGGGCAGCTTATAGTTAGAAAGGAGGATGTATCTTATCTACCCAGCCATTTTTTGCCTTCTGTGAATAATGCTGCTGCTGCTGCTACTGCAGCAGCTGCTGTCCCCTGAAGGAGCTAAAGCCACAGCCCACATTTCCCCCCGAACCTGGCATAGTAGTGGGAATGGCAAAGATCTCAGCCACTGCCAGGGAACAGACATGTAGCACCAAGAGGAAAAAATACCACATAATAAGCAAATACCTGTTCCCAGGGTGCTGAGTGTGGGGTGGATTTTTCCATTCATATTGGTCTTAAGTGGGGGAAAGATTGTACCACCCACTGAACTGAATATATAATCTGTGTGTATGTATATATGCATATATGTCTGTATGTATATATTGTATATGTATATATACACATACAGCATGCATACATCTCTTGGGAGGAAATGAAGTAGGGAGATCTTTGGTGGGGAGATGGCTGCCAGTCATTCTGAAGAAGGATATGTATTTAAAAAATACTTTTTAGCCTTTTCTGAATTGCTGAACAGACCCTCTGATAGGCAAGAGGGTGACCGAGGCTGTATTCGGAACTTCACTTGGGAGGGTGGGGGCAAGGACAAAAAGTGCAAATGCTAATACCTTAGCTTTTTCTACAGAAGGTTTGCTTTTATATCTTGTATTTGTTCAGGGGAGGGAGCATTTGGTGGATTCAAACCACTTTATTCCATCCTCCATGATAGCAGGCAGACATTCCTATTGCATTCACCACTTAAAACACATACCCTGAGACTCAGAGACAATTGAGACGAAGGATGCTACTCCTTGCTGACTCAGCCAGAAAGTCTCTGAAGTCTCTAGATAAGGGGCAGAAATACAAGTGTTGATTGATTAAGCACGTACAGTTTTCTAAACTGCCTAGATTCAAAATATGCAGAAAGCAAGCTAAAATTATTGATTTTTCCAGGACAGCTGTGGTGTCCATCATTGGCTAAGAACAAAGGAAGGTGGGAATAGGCTGATTTCTCACAAAATGAATGGGCAGAAAACTGACTCCATATTTTGCCTTGCGTCTCTGGATCTACAAGTACTAGAGACTTGCTTTTTAAAAAAATGAAAGCTGGGAATCTGGGCCACCTAATGTGCTAAGTGGGCACTGGGAAGCATGGCTAGAATCCGGTTAAAACTCAGCTACCTGGGCAACATGGCAACACTCCAAATAAGAGAGATATGGACAAAGGAACCAGACCCAGTGGCAGAGGCAGGTCTGCCCTTGATTACTGTGCCAGGACCTAATCTTATCCATAATATGTGGGGGTCATAATGTCATTATTATGTTTAGTGTTGTAGCACCTACTCTTTGTAATCCACTCTTCTTAAATATTAGGTGCCATCTCTGTTGTGTTTTCAGCGCCTACTGAAGACCTTCTTGTTTCAACAGGCCTTTTAAGAAGATACCTTATGGCTTACCCAGGGGCGTCACTACCAGGGTGCAGGGGGTGCGGATCACACCCGGGTGACACCATGAGGGGGGTGACACCCAGAGCTGCCCCCCCCGCACTAGTGACGCCGCTGCCCCCCGGCACCCGGTCCGGTGCGCACTGAAAGCAGACGCCCACTCGCTGGTGGTGAAGCTTGGACGGGCCTTCCACTGTCAGTCTGGAGCGAGTGCGCGAGCACGCACACATGAGACCAGCCACCCTGGTCCATGCCCCTGGGAGGGCATGCTCTGGAGGTCCGCACCCCCCCCACACTCCCGCTAGTGACGCCGCTGGGCTTATTCCAATCTGCATCTGTGTTGGAATTGTTTTTAGTTTTTAAAAAAGATGTTTTAAATATTTATTTTTAAATATGCTTTAAAGATATTTAAAAGATGTTTTTAAGATGTTGTTAAAAAGGTTTGATTTTTAGGATGTTTTAAATATATTTTTAGTGGCTGGTTTGCTACCCTGGGCTCCTTCCTCTTCCCTGCTTTTAGGTGTCACACAAGACTCAGTTATTTTTATTGTCTGACTGCACTTGTTTTTCAAAAGTAGTGGCAAATAATGGTAAACAGTAGTTATGGCAGTCTAAACACACACAGCTACATCTAAGTAAAGGAGGCCTTGAAATATTGTGTTGGTTATACTGTGGTTTTTGTTTACAAACATGGAATAATATAGCAAAACTGCCCAGTTCTGACATTTCAACTAAGTCACCATGCTGTTTTATTGCTTTCAAACCATTAAGCCTGATATGTTCTGTTGACTCTCATCTTTTACCAACTGCATTTGTTGTGTATGGAATACCTCAAGGAACTATTGAAGAGAACAGATTTGTTTCAGTAAAAGGCAAATAACATTTAAACCGTGAAAGCAGGATATGCTTTCAGGAAATCTCAGTATACTGGAAATATCTGCATGGAGGCCCTGTATCCTGGCAGTGATCCAGTGCTCACAGAATGAATATAAGAATTATCACAAATAGTGTTGATGCTTGACTGATTTCATATGTTTGACCAGCTAATTTTCTAGCTTTCATCTTCAGATATTATAAATTGCAAAAAATCTATCATAATTTTCTTTTGCTTCACAAGGCAACAGAAAAGCAAAACTACTACAAAAAGGTAGAAATGTATTATACCTAAAATTGGATTAAAAGCAAATCAAAATCCAACTGTGAATTTATCATTTCAATGAATTTCAATGCATGGTTTAAAATCTGTTCAAAATCTATTTGAAAAAGAATATGTAATAATATAGACATATCTCTTTTTATAAAGCTAGCATTATTGAATGCGTTTTGTGCATTATAATTCATGAACAGAGTAGGTGACTATTTGAGAAGTATTAAAATGAGCTGACTTTTCAATACAAGTATCTTGACAATAAGTTTTTCTATTCTTGGCAATTCAGAAACGTAGACAATTGTGCTGGAAAAATAATATGTATTGTAATATTCATTGTACAGTAGAAGTATAGTAAGTGGCAATTCTGGACATTACAAGAGACACAAGGATTATTTTCTGTGATTGCACAGAGAATACTTGGATTTCTTGTGAAGCTTTTGCATTGGAAATGAGATTCATCAGTCTGAACAGGGCAGGGTTAGAGCCCTTAGCAACATGCTTATTTTGTAGAAGGTCACTCAATAATAACTTCCTCTGCCCTCCAAGCTTATTAAGACTGACTGGCATATATTAATGAAAACACCTGATTCTCCAACCATAAAACCCAGACAAAGACTTTATTTTAATATTAAGGAAGGAACCCTTAATTAGCAGGGTTTCAAAAATGTCAGCTTCTTCTATTAGCTGTTCTGGTCCATCAAAGCTATAATCCCTACTGTCAAATTTCATCACATGATAGACAGTTTGCTGGCTGTCTTTTTTTTTTTTTTTAAACTATGATCATACTGACTGAGGCTTTTCTTATTTTGCTTTCCCTTTAACAACTTTGCATGCATTTCCATGTTGCATTGCTGATTTTACTCCTCTTTCTAAGTCCACTTGTGTCAGCTAAAAAGGAGATGAATCTGAGAACACAAAATATTACAAGCAGATACACAGGCATATAATTAAGGGCCTTTTGGAAAACCTATTCATAATATTGATTCTTTTTCTAGGGACATGCAAATGTGGTTCTCTGAAAACATGAAATAAAAACAAGAGTTCATGGATGAACTTCCATTCCAGACAAGTTATACAAAAGAAAGAACAAATGTTTGAAACATCTCTCTAAGGCTTGGGGAAAAAAGTCAACCACATTGCTAAAACGAGAATTGAAAGCAGAAATCAAGGGAGAAGTACACCAAGTGGACATTTATAAAGTGTTTACATACAGCATTGTATCCCAGTGTTTATTCCAAAATCAAAATTTTAGATAAAGAGGAAAACTGTACAAAATAAAGTTGCAAAGCTTTTGCCAAACAAGGCTCCTCCATTCAATTTTGAGCTGTTCTCACGTATCACTTCAGACCCTATGACACTGCCCATGCTAATCAGAAGGCCCTCCACAAAGGCTTTTGGGGTATGTGAGGTGGCAGAGAGTGAAGAAGGAGAGAGATAATGACCACTTGTGACAGTGGCTTTCCACTCACGCAACTTTTGAAATCAATCCCATATGCTTAGGACTACTATATAGGCTACTATGTATTGGAGACCTACATAATTTCATGAGCCCTGCTAGTAAGACCATAGACCCATCTAGCCTAGCATGCTGTTTCCCACAGTGGCTAATCAGCTGTCTATGGGGAAGCCACATACAGGTCATGAGGGCAATAGCCCTTTCCCACTGTTCTTTCCCAGCAACTGGCATTCAGAAGCTTAGTGCCTCTGGCACTGGAGGTAGTATATGATCATCGTGATAAGTAGCCATTGATAGTTATTGTCCATGAATTTATCTACACCTCCCCCTTTAAAGCTGTCTAACTTGGTAGCCATCACCACAACCTGTGCTGTTTACTCACTTCTCTGCTGCATCCCTTCTTACCAAGGGCACACAATCCCATGTGTCCCTGGGCCATATGTGTACATAGGTACCTTGTTCTGATACAGAAAATTGGTCCATCTGGTGTATTATCTGCAGAGAGGATGAGGAACCTGTGGCTCTCCAGAGTGTAAGGAAAGTCCTGCTCAGTCAGACCAAAGACTCATCTAATTCAGAATTCTGTTCTAACAGTGGTCAACCAGAGTTACCTATGGGAAGCCCACAAGCAGAACATGAGTGCAACACCACTCTCTCACATGTGCATTTCAGGAATTGGTATTCAGAGGGGTACCACCTCCAATATTAAAGACAGCATACTATGTTCAGGACCAGAGAGACAGGACTTATTCTTGCAGAAGCTGTGCTGGTTCAACTTCAGCAAGACTTGTTCTTTTATACGCTTGGTAATTGGTAATATGCTTGGTAATTCTATCTGTAATATTGCTTTCACTAGTTTTCCCAGGACAGGCATTAAGCTATCTATCCTGTCATTTCCTGGATCCCCTCTGCCCCCCTTTTTAAGAAAGAAATTGGGTTACATTGGCCATTTCCAGTACTTAAGTATGAAGACTGATCTGAGAGACAAGTTACATACTTTTCTTAGAAGAGTAACAATTTTATATTTGAGTTCTTTAAGAGTTTCCATTAAGACCTGGTGATTTTACAGTTTTTAATTTGTCAATAAGGCCTTGAACTTCATATCTTGTTACCACTACTTGGTTCAGTTCTTCAGGTTCCCTTTTTGATAAAGCCAGTTAGGCACAGAAACCTGTCACATCTTCTGCCATGCAGACAAATGCAAATAATTCAGCCCCTATCCCCCATTTAGCATAGCTTTGTCCAAAGGTACAACTACTTCCGTACCTGGTTTCCTGTTTCTTCTTTAAAAAAACACCCCTCCCTGCTTCTAAGGTATTTAAATGAATCTTAATTATTAATGTTTTTAGTGATATAATCCTCAATTTCTTTTTTAATATCCCTTTTCATCTGCTTACATTTATTTTGGAAAAAAGTGTGTATTCCTTTTTCTCATTTGGGCAAGACTTCCATTTTCTGAAAGAAGCCTTCCTGTACTAAGTATGGGTGTTTATATGCTAATGTTAAAAGTGCAGTGCACCTTAAAAGTTCAGCTTTTGGTTCCATTTTAAATCAGTTAAATCAGTTTAAAAAAAATTAGAGTCTAAGTTACTATATGGCACACTGAAGCAGATTCCACAAGGAGTTAGACCCTTGTGTTCCGAGAGGGGCCTTATATGCCCACATCCTCAACTTAATCACTATCCACTATCCATACCTTGGACAAAACCCCTCATTCTTGAAAGACTTGAGAAATTTCTGACCTAACTCTTCCTTTCAAACTTCTACTCACTGTAATTTCCTGCAGCTCAATAGCTGAGCCACACCTCCTTCATTGGTGTGTGGTCCTCCTGATCTAAAGCGTCAGGGTAACATGTGAATTAGCAGGGATGGCTCCAGACATGCTGGGACCCTTGGGCTCCAGCTTGCCCCGGGCCTCAGCGCATGCACATTCACACACACGCGCACACACACGTGCTTGCGCATGCGCCTACCTGTCTCTTGCAGGGAGGGAGCTTCTTCCACTCACCCGTTCACTGGCTCCGTCTCTCCTGTCTTTTGTGGTTGCTACGCATGCGCATCGCTGCCATCAATCAAGATGGTGCCGGAGGCTTCAGCCCCTTAGGGAAACCTCAGCTGTCATCTTGGTTAATAATAGACCTGCACATGCAGCCCATGCAGCCTCAAAAGATAGGAGAGATGGGCAGCGGAAGAAGCTCCCTCTGCGATCAGCAGCAATACTCTGCTGTGGATCACGGAAAAAGAGCGCTATTCCACCCCCATCCTATTGAGAGGCCCCTCAGGGGCCCCTGTGGCTGCAGGGGCCTTGGCCAGGGGCTGACCTGGCCACCCTTTGGGACCGGCCCTGTGAGTTAGGTAACTGTGCAAGTTTGGCAGCATAGTGAGGAGGCCAGGGCATACTACTATCTGCACCCTAACCAATCCCACATTCCCAAGAAGCACAATAAGTAACAGTAATATGTGCAGGTAAAAAGTCAGCAGGAGTATGCAGGCTATTCAGTGTATTGTTCAAAATGTTATGACTATCTGCCTAGTGGTCAGAATTCGGGGGGGGGGAATTTGGTGCAGTCCACCAAGGTTTCTGGCCTTCAGAGAACAAGTTCATTGCCTTGAGGCCAAGGTATGGAATATTCTCAGCAGCTAGGCCAATAGCTAGAGAAGGTTCATTTCAATCAACTAAAGTCAGATTACTTACCATTAATAATTACAAAGGTTTTGAAAACTATAGTCTTTTACTGGAACACTGACATCATGAAAAAACAAACTTAAGTCAAATCCTTCTAATGGAAGTTGAGCAGGTATGGGGAACCTGTGGACCTCCAGATACTGTTGCTCTACAACTCTGATCCATCCCTGACCATTGGCCATACTGTTTGGGAGATAGAGGATAGCTGAAGGCTCTCTAACCTCTCTGTAGCGGTGATGTTTATTTTATTGTACTTTCCTATATCCACTTTGTAAAAAAATTATACTGCAAGATGGAAATAGGCCCCCATAAAGTAGTACAATTTCTGGACAGTAACACAACACCAACACAAATTCTCACATTTGTAGATCAGCTACAGAAAACTTACCTCAATTTAGTAATGACATGTGGTAGATAAGTGGTGCTGATAATGAAAATAGTGTAAGTGCTATCAAGAGAACAGCAAGGAATTGATCTCATATAGTAAGAAAGAAACTGATTTTTAGAGATGAGAAATGAACATATAAAGAAGGATGGGCAGAGCTTTAGTAGCTGTGGCACAAGAAGCATTTTTGTACTACAACAGATAGTGTCAATCAAGGCAAAGCATATGGGACACAGCCTCAGACCTCCTTAATATATTCATTGTCACAAATCTGCTCCAGAGCAATTGTGAGCACAGCCATGAAATAAAGAGGCATATGAAATTGAGGAAGCATCCAAACTAGGAAATGTGGTAGTAATGGGTGACTTCAACTACCCGGACATAGACTGGCCGCATATGTGTTCCAGTCATGACAAAGAAGCAAAGTTTCTAGATATTCTAAATGACTATTCCCTAGACCAGTTGGTCATGGAACCGACCAGAGGGACGGCAACCCTAGACTTAATCCTCAGTGGGGACCGGGACCTGGTGCGAGATGTAAGTGTTGTTGAACCGATTGGGAGCAGTGACCACAGTGCTATTAAATTAAACATACATGTAAATGGACAATTGCCAAGAAAATCCAACACGGTCACATTTGACTTCAAAAGAGGAAACTTCACAAAAATGAGGGGATTGGTAAAAAGAAAGCTGAAAAACAAAGTCCAGAGGGTCACATCACTCAAAAATGCTTGGAAGCTGTTTAAAAACACTATATTAGAAGCTCAACTGGAGTGCATACCGCAGATCAGAAAAGGTACCGCCAGGGCCAAGAAGATGCCAGCATGGTTAACGAGCAAAGTCAAGGAAGCTCTTAGAGGCAAAAAGTCTTCCTTCAGAAAATGGAAGTCTTGTCCGAATGAAGAAAATAAAAAAGAACACAAACTCTGGCAAAAGAAATGCAAGAAGACAATAAGGGATGCTAAAAAAGAATTTGAGGAGCACATTGCTAAGAACATAAAAACCAACAACAAAAAATTCTATAAATACATTCAAAGCACGAGACCATCTAGGGAGGCGATTGGACCCTTGGATGATAAGGGAGTCAAAGGTGTACTAAAGAACGATAAGGAGATTGCAGAGAAGCTAAATGAATTCTTTGCATCTGTCTTCACAATGGAAGATATAGGGCAGATCCCTGAACCTGAACTAACATTTGCAGGAAGGGATTCTGAGGAACTGAGACAAATAGTGGTAACGAGAGAGGAAGTTCTAGGCTTAATGGACAATATAAAAACTGACAAATCACTGGGCCCGGATGGCATCCACCCGAGAGTTCTCAAAGAACTCAAATGTGAAATTGCTGATCTGCTAACTAAAATATGTAACTTGTCCCTTGGGTCGTCCTCCGTGCCTGAGGACTGGAAAGTGGCAAATGTAACGCCAATCTTCAAAAAGAGATCCAGAGGGGATCCCGGAAATTACAGGCCAGTTAGCTTAACTTCTGTCCCTGGAAAACTGGTAGAAAGTATTATTAAAGCTAGATTAACTAAGCACATAGAAGAACAAGCCTTGCTGAAGCAGAGCCAGCATGGCTTCTGCAAGGGAAAGTCCTGTCTCAGTAACCTATTAGAATTCTTTGAGAGTGTCAACAAGCATATAGATAGAGGTGATCCAGTGGACATAGTGTACTTAGACTTTCAAAAAGCGTTTGACAAGCTACCTCACCAAAGACTTCTGAGGAAGCTTAGCAGTCATGGAATAAGAGGAGAGGTCCTCTTGTGGATAAGGAATTGGTTAAGAAGCAGAAAGCAGAGAGTAGGAATCAACGGACAGTTCTCCCAATGAAGGGCTGTAGAAAGTGGAGTCCCTCAAGGATCGGTATTGGGACCTGTACTTTTCAACTTGTTCATTAATGACCTAGAATTAGGAGTGAGCAGTGAAGTGGCCAAGTTTGCTGACGACACTAAATTGTTCAGGGTTGTTAAAACAAAAAGGGATTGTGAAGAGCTCCAAAAAGATCTCTCCAAACTGAGTGAATGGGCAGAAAAATGGCAAATGCAATTCAATATAAACAAGTGTAAAATTATGCATATTGGAGCAAAAAATCTTAATTTCACATATACGCTCATGGGGTCTGAACTGGCGGTGACCGACCAGGAGAGAGACCTCGGGGTTGTAGTGGACAGCACGATGAAAATGTCGACCCAGTGTGCGGCAGCTATGAAAAAGGCAAATTCCATGCTAGCGATAATTAGGAAAGGTATTGAAAATAAAACAGCGGATATCATCATGCCGTTGTATAAATCTATGGTGCGGCCGCATTTGGAATACTGTGTACAGTTCTGGTCGCCTCATCTCAAAAAGGATATTATAGAGCTGGAAAAGGTTCAGAAGAGGGCAACCAGAATGATCAAGGGGATGGAGCGACTCCCTTACGAGGAAAGGTTGCAGCATTTGGGGCTTTTTAGTTTAGAGAAAAGGCGGGTCAGAGGAGACATGATAGAAGTGTATAAAATTATGCATGGCATTGAGAAAGTGGATAGAGAAAAGTTCTTCTCCCTCTCTCATAATACTAGAACTCGTGGACATTCAAAGAAGCTGAATGTTGGAAGATTCAGGACAGACAAAAGGAAGTACTTCTTTACTCAGCGCATAGTTAAACTATGGAATGTGCTCCCACAAGATGCAGTAATGGCCACCAGCTTGGACGGCTTTAAAAGAAGATTAGACCAATTCATGGAGGACAGGGCTATCAATGGCTACTAGCCGTGATGGCTGTGCTGTGCCACCCTAGTCAGAGGCAGCATGCTTCTGAAAACCAGTTGCCGGAAGCCTCAGGAGGGGAGAGTGTTCTTGCACTCGGGTCCTGCTTGCGGGCTTCCCCCAGGCACCTGGTTGGCCACTGTGAGAACAGGATGCTGGACTAGATGGGCCACTGGCCTGATCCAGCAGGCTCTTCTTATGTTCTTATGTTCTTAACACAGGCGAAGTTTGGGTGAAACATGGGCCAGGTTTATTTTGGATTTTTAAGCCAATTATCTGCAGTGTGGTTATGCAGGAAACTGATTCCTAACAAGTCAGGCAAGGACAACCCTGCCAAATGAAAGATGGGGATTTAAACCCCTTCCCTTTCCTCAGCCCCTCCCCTAAGGGGTGGTTTGGGAGGCCTTCCTGATCCACCCTCTCCAGGTACCCCACAACTCCAAGTGGGTGTCATAGATTAGCCCCAAAGATGAGACTTACCCTACCAACAGGCCCCACACACTTGGAAGGCAGGTCTCAGGTCTCACCATTCACATGAAAGATGCCAAAGGGCGCTCACCAAAACCCTAGCCTGACCAGTTCTCACAGAAATAGCACATGGCATAGCCTGCCCCCCAGCTCCAGTGCTGCATGCATCCTCATACAGCATGGCTGCTGCCATGCCTCCCTTCAAGGAGTAGCCGCAAAGGCCCACTGCTGCTGGAGTGCACCTCTCCTGGTGGTAAACAGGAAATGAGATGCTGCTGTTCCCACTGCAGTTAGCATTCCATGCTAGGAAACAGGGGGGGCTGTTTCTCTTTTCACCCACCTCTTACGCCAAAAAAACCATTTTGGACTGTGTACTGCATAGGGACTCTTGTCAGTGTAGATCTGTCCTGGTGCAGGGAAAATGACACAGACCTCACTGACAGCGCTAAAATCTTAACACACAATCCAATGTTCTACTGTTGCAGCACGGCTAACCACAGAGTTGGTCTTCTTTGTTTATAGACATGTTAACTAGAGCTGCCACCAAAATTTCATCTACAATAATTTTAAAGTCTGTGTGCAAGGTGAAATATCTGGGGAATTTCAAGGAAAGCCAATAGCTTTTTGTCTTGTTAAATAAGACAAAATGTCTCCGTGGGGTTTCACACAGTTCCCACAGTGTCACTGGATTTGGCCTAAAGCAAAACATTAAATAAGTCTGGAGGTTTCCCCTCATGCAGACATTTTAGACACCTCTCTAGACCAGTTTAGGAAAAAAGTTTTGTACTTTCAAAGAGTAAATGTGAGACAAATTGTATCCTACCATATGAGAGGTGCTGATCCCTTCTCCAAGCCCCCAAGAATCTCCTCCCACAAATAAGTATCCAAACCCCCTCCGTTTTCATCTGCTCATCTGTCAGTTTCCAAATTATCTCCCCCAACCTCCTTATCCAGCTGTTCTCTGTGGACAGGTGCCCTAAAGTTTAGGAGAGGAGAATGTCCACTCTTCCTTCCACTGCCAGAGCAGCAGTTTGGTAAATGGGTGAAATAAGGAAGTGCCTTGAAGACTAAATGATATGTATAAGAAGATGAGTTCTCCTCTGCCTTGGATTAAAGACAGAAAACATTTCTGGGGTTCATAATGCTTACCTCAAAATTAAGACTAGCATTACAAGTTGTTGATGTTTATATTCTGAGCCAACAAAGAAATGTTTTGCTGTCAGCTCTACGTACAAAGCATACAGAAATTTCAAGGGAAGCCAAAAAAGTTCCAGTAAGCCTAAACAAACAGAAACACCGGAAGCTGTCATCCAACCCAGTATTATTTATTTATAAACATATTTGTATACCACTATTTCATTTCAATAAAATCAAAGCAGTTTACAACAAATAAAAATTGTGTAAGAAAAGCCATTAATAATACAGTAAAACCAATAGTTGGGCAATGGCTGAGGGCTCCTGTGCCTAGGAGGGGCTCCTGCAGCCGGAGCTGGGAGGATGGAGCTTCTGCTCCATGATTCACAACAGCCTCAGGTCTGAGGGTGCAATTGCAAATCATGCCCCGCAACATGATGCTGGCCCAGATAGCAGAGCAGGAGCTCCATCCTCCCAGGCAATACCTCCCCCATGCAGCCAGCATGGGCTTAAATAGGCCGGCCCATGTGACCTCCCATGTCACCACACTAGTGCGCTGAGTGCATGCACATGCCTGCCATCACCCACGATAGTGATTGGTATGCATTGATGCCCCCGCCACCATTTTGGGTGATGCGTACATGTGTAGGCAGCATGGTAGCATGCTGACGTGGTGACATGGGAAGTTGCACAGCTGGGCCTATTGAAGCCTGTGCTGGCTGCTTTGGGGGAGGTGCTCAGGGCCTGCTGCAGTCTAGTGCTGGGCCTGAGGTCAACTACTGCTATTATCTACTCGGACTGGTGGTAGTCTTAGGCAGACATCTTTCTCATCACCTGCTACCTGTGACTTTTAATTAAAGATACTAGGGATTGAAGCTGGGACCTTCTGTATGCAAAGAATACACTCTTAACACTGACCCATGATTCCTTTCCAGATGTCTTGGAGCAAGGACTCCACATACTGCTAGTACGTTTATAACCTTTCCTAAAAATCCAGGTTTAGTCTTAAATGATGCCAGTAGTGATGCTGCAGTGGAATTTCCTATTCTGAAGACAGCGAACAAATCTGGGGGGGGGGGAAGGGTTAGAAATGAGAAAATTGAGTTACACTGAAATGTTACTATAAAATGCAAGGATTCATACTTGACTAAAGATCCCTGCAGACATCCTTTTATTATGCATTCATGATGATTTGTGCTCATGATGGTATTTGTGGGTTGGGGGTTTTTTTGTTCCGCTTTTGTTGCACTATAGCGTAAGAGTGCCCCTCCAGATGGCAAATTGGGAATCAAAGCAGAACAATTAATAAAACGGAATGATGTGTCGGCGGTCCAGTATCCACCACTAACGCACCATTATTTCATCCATGACACATTGCAATACACCTGCAAAAAACTTCCAGTCAGGACAGACCTTGAGTACATAGAACACAGCATATTCTGAGAGGTTTATTCTTGGGTACAGCTTATGGTCAGAAGAAAGAACCATGAGTCCAGATTTGGATGCTGTATGAAGCAAAACCTTGGCTTATCAGTGCAGCTAGGTAACAAAACTGTGGAACTCCCTACCCTTAAATCTTAAACAGGAGCCATCTCTTTTATCTTTTCGGCGCCTATTGAAGACCTTCCTCTTTCAACAAGCCTTTAAAGCTGAGACCTTATCTCAGTCTGCTTCTATTGGAATTGCTTTTTAATATGCTTTAAAAAAAATTAACCTTTTTTTAAATAATCTTCAAAGCTTTTTTAAAAATATGTTTTTAAAGTTGTTTTGTTTTAATGTATTTTAGGAGCCTGCAATTTTGTACTGTGTTGCTAAGCCAAGGTTTGGTTCAGTGTGTCATGTGACCATAGTCAAAGTTTTTCTTTAAAAAAATATGCAAGGATTTATATTTAATTGAGCACATAGAAAACAATGCATACATACTGGGGGGGGGGATCTGAAATCCTGGTAACAGATGAAATACCTAATAATTGTAAATGGAGAAAGTATGGAGGTGTGTGAATCCATTAAAAGGTTAACGTAAAAATATAGGTGAAAAGATTAAAAGCTACAAGAAAAAAGATAAAATGAAGTGTCAGCAATGTAAAAGCACTCTAAAAAAACAGAGCCTCAAAATTCTCAAATGAGAGAATGCAGAGAAAACAATAATATGTTAAAAGCAGCAGACATCAAAAAGAAAAAAAAGTGCACAGTTTCTAGGTAGTTACTATTACTGACTTTAAAAAATCAGAAATTATCTATTTCTGATCCTAGTACCTGATTGGCAACACATATTACATGTTTGCTTGGTTCAAAACGTGGACTTCAACATGCTTGGAATGGAACTCAAATGTCCATTATTTTAAGGGATTATTCCTCATGGAAAAACTGGGTTGGATCCAAAGAACACAGTAAAAGAAAAATAGCTAGTGAAGGTTGGCTTGGCCCATTAGGGCACTGTCCCACCAACTTCAGTCTGTCCCCATCTAACCCCTACCTGCCCAGGGTGTGGCCCTACCTGCCAGCTTCTTCCTCCTCCTCAGCCTCACTGTCGCCCCTTGTAGAACTCAGCAGGGAGGAGATGGGGACAAAAATAGAATTAGTCGGCTCTACCTGTCATTGGCTCTGGCTTTGCCTGTCTATGGCTCTGGCTTTGCCTAACTTTGGGCTCCCTGCCTTTCAACCCACCACTCTGAATCAGCACCAGCCACCACTGAAAATAGCTGCTAGATGATTCTACAAACACTTGCACAAGGGCTTGTAGGTTCCACAGTATTTCTTATGCTTGCACAACCAGTTGCAAAAACTCTTGTAGAAACACAGAAAAACCAGGAAGCATCCAGTGATGTAAACCAAAAAAAGAAGGAAGTGTATCTCAGAGACACCAGAAATGAGGACTGTTTACTATGTCATATATTATTATTTTGAGCTCAGTGTGTTTCTTCTCAAGTGAGCCTTCTTCAGGGGCTTACCTCTACAACATATAATAATAATATAATAATAAATTTTATTTTTGAGTTGCCTATCTGTCCAGGTTAGCGGACACTCTAGGCGACTTACAATAATATAAAAACACAATATACATCAACAACAGTCACAATTAATTTAAAATCAACTTCAGTTAATACAACAGAGAAACTAATCCGCCTCAATCTTATAGGCCTGCCTGAAAAGCCAGGTCTTTAAGGCTCGGCAAAAGCCTATCAAGGAGGGAGCATGTCGAAGATCAAGGAGAAGAGAGTTCCAGAGGGTGGGGGCCACATAGAGCAACACTTGCTCAACCACATATAAAAAACCTGTAAAAAATTGTGCAAGTGGAAGAGCATATCTGGATTTAATCTTATTTTTCTCACACAATGCTCAAGGGCAAGATGTAAAACAGCTCTTCTGTGATTAGATCCATCCAAATGTCCCTTCATATAACACTTTAGGAAAAAAAGTGAAGCCTATAATTCTGATGTCAAAAGGAAATGCTACTGATGTAGGTTACACTAGGGTTGGAGATAGTAAAGAAGGTTAGAGAAAGGAATCTCAATATCCAGGATTAGGGGAAACAGCATGTTCAGATAGCCTTCTACATACACTTAGGAAAGCATGTAAGAGAATGAAAAGTACAAGAGCCTGTTCCTTATTTCACCACGTGTAGAGGTATATATGTGGATGAGTGCACACATGTGCATGGTGGTAACATCTAAACAGGACCGATTTAGGATTTGTTCATGGGTACACTGTGGCATGATGGCCAGAATAGATCGAATTTGCATGAGAATTCTTTGACAGTCATACGAGTCTATCTTAAATAGTTATGCTTATCAGCACAGCCTGGCTAAAAGCGAACTGGCTTAGGACTCCCACCACCCACAATCACTCTTTAGTATCACATAGGCTGGCCAAGAAGCCAATAATCACATTTGCACTTGGACTGTGCACCCCACTTTATATTTGATAAATAAGAGAAATCAGTTTAGTTCCTTTCATAATCTAATTTCTGTATATTACATTGGCTATAATACTAACTGTTGAAGTCAGACTGGAAAACTCCCATTGACATCAATGGAGTCTGGACTATGCTTTAAATCTTTTTGACAGCTTGACCCAAAGGCCTTGTCTTATTATCTTCCTATTTGTACAGAGTTTATGTATTAGAAACAGCTAATAAATTTAGTGTGGCAGTGTATGTTCATGATGTTTGAGTTTTGAGGCAAAACCTGTCATTTCAAAGACTGAAAAGGTCAGCAAAATACACACATTAAAAACCTGTTCATCTGCACAAAAAGACTTTCAAAGACTCTCTGCTGCACATGTGTGCACACACACACACAACACACTTAAGACTTTAAAAAAACTGGCAAGCCCAAGAACATTTTTGTGTCTTTTGAATGCCACCTGCAAAACTCAATAAAATGATGGGGAGGTCCAAGGGGCACAAAAATTATCATGGAAGTTGGACTCCCAATTCAGTTCATATCATCATACTCTAAATTTCATTGCAAATAGCAGACTACAGGTAGGTACAGAATTCTATCAGTTGGCTTTACAGATTGCAACGTCATCCTGCTATCTGTCAGTTGCATTAACCTATCACAGCTTACTCCAATTTAAGTGACAGGCGCATAGACAGGTACTGATGCAGCCAGCTCTGTGGTGTGAAAAAGGGTTTAAGGATGGTATGTGTGCCCTCTCCTCAACTTGTTTCCACTAACCCATTTCTGTGCTGCATAATGGCTTTGAACTATGTTTGATGCTATGTTATATTTGGGGACAGTGAAGTAGCATCCATCCTTGGGAAGCTCATGAAGAGGCCATTATTATAGCCTAATCTGCCAACATAGAGCCATAAAAGAGCTAAATATCACCCTAAAATATTGTTAAATTAACCAAAAAACCCTGTCCATTATAACATGTTGTGTTAAGGGCTTTCCATGTTCACTCAAGCCGGGAAACTGTTAAATGACATACTATTAACAGATGTGTTATTTAGGAAATATAGATATGATACAGTATCTAGGGGTTTTATTCAACTAATTTTTTGTGCTAGCATTAGAGTTAGTGCTAATGCAATGAGGTTCCCCTCCCCCCATGTGTGCCCTGTGCTATCCCCAAATCTGTTCTGCCGCGATGGGGGAACCCCAAGAACAGATTTCAGGGGCTGCAGGGGGGAGGAAAGGGGGAAATTGTTCCATTGCACAAGGAAAAATCCTTGCACTTATTTAAGTATCTGTTTAGTGCCACACTGAACACCTGTTGTTGTGAGAGTAGGATGTCTGTTAGTGGCAGAATTGCGGAATTAAGTCCCAGATTTGTCTGTTCACCGGAATAGACACATGGAATCTATGCAACTGAAGCTACCATTTCACACTGCAAGTACTCAGCTGGCAACTAATACCATCCACAAGATAGAGTTGGAATGTGCCAAATGAATTTCCCTAAAAAAGACTAAACTCCTTGAGACTGGATAACGACACTGGATTATACTGCAGGGTTGTCATACATGTTTCTCTCAGCCCTTTCCCCAAGTAATATGGGAATAACACTGGTCAGCTTGCAGAATAGGTACAACCCACACTTTCTCAGCCACAGTGTCATTGCCCTACAATCCCACCAGAATGCCAAAATAATAATATTCAAAATGAACCAGGGAGTGCTTTCTGCAGACAATTGGTATGCTCCTCCATTGTTTATTATTGTACATCTCATGTCAATCATAGTTGTGATGTAACTCATTGGCCATGAATATTGACCATGGTAGTAGGCTAGTTTCTGTTGCACAGAATGATACCTGAACATATTGCCTCATATCTTGGCTATTGTAATAGCTAGAGACCGCAAATCTGGGCCAGTTAATGGTCTTTACAGGCACTAGACATAGGGTTGATTTGATTTAAATCAAATCAATTTAAATGGTGATATAAATTGCTTCGGAACTGAATTTTAATAATTAAATCACAGTTTAAGGCTACAATCCAATACATGTCTCCTCAGAAGTAAGCTCCATTGAGTTCAATGGGACTTACTCCCAGGTAAGTGTATATTGGATTGCAGCCTAAATCACCAGTGAGGCTCTATAAAATTATCAGTTTAGTAGAAGTACATTGTTGTTTAATATAACCTTAATACATATTCAGAGACGTAGGTAATTCAGAAGATGAACCAGCTCCAACTGTTTACTTAATCATGATATTTTTGTCTTGATGTGCCAGGATCATCCCCAACAAACAAGCTTTTAAACTGTACTACTAAGATTGTTTTTCTTCTGGTTAGTTTTCTTCTTCAGCAAATAACATTAACAAAACATGCACAGATAAAGTTATTTTTAAAATAAATTTCTGGTAATTTCAACCAAGTTAACACCAGAAACGTAAAACATTGGGTGGCACAGAAATGCTATTTACTGACTAAAAAATCAGTTAGCCCCTGATGAAGGCTTGAATCCACAAGCTGAAACGCGTTGGGCTCTTGCATTTCCAAAAGGAACTTTTTTATAAAGGAATTTTTTTACTATAGTGCCTTGGTGCACAGAATAAAGTTTCATCCCTTGAGCATTCTGGTTTTTTGACCTCTTACTTTTCTCTCTCCAGTGAATGCTTCACACTTTTGTTTTGCCACAGTTAACTCAGCCTTCTTCTTCTTCACCTTTATCTTCCTTGTTCCTTATCCCGAAAAGAAATACAAGCTTTCCTGCTTCTCCAACTTATTTCTCTATTTAGAGTGAATTAGTCCAAAGGAAGAACAAAATTCTCTTTACACCTGCAGAAGAGGCAACTAACTGCTGTTAAGAGTTGGATTACCACTTCAGTAGTCTCCTCCTTGCTCAGATCTACTCCATCTCCCAAATTCTCTATTCATTTACTTTCTCTGTCTTTGCACTTAGGGAGGGGCAAGGCAGTGGGGAGAGAGAGGGAGAGAGAGAGGGAGCATATACTTCATATACATCACCTGCAGAATAGGACTGATCAGGTTATGTCCCATCTCCATAAACTGCTGTTAATATATTCATAGAATATAATTAGAAGTTGTAATTAGCATTCAAGATTATATATTTGGCCTAGCCTCTTTTTTTTACTAACAGTTTTAAGAAAATTTTGAAATCTGATTTAAATTAAAAAATCCAATTTAAATTAAAAAAATCAAATCTAAATTAAAAAAATCCTTTAATTTTTGTGCTACCATTAGAGTTAGTGATAATGACTAGACAGCACAGCAAGAATCCAGGCAAAATCCAGACAACCGATTAATATGGCAACTCTATCAAAACCCAACTCCAGCATGAAACTCAGTGGTAACCCTCAGCCTGTCATTGCCTTTCAGCCTAGCCTACCTCACAGGGTTATTGTGTGGACAAAATGTGGAGGAGGAAAATGATGTACACTACATTGAGATTCTTGAGGGAAAGCTGGGATGTAAATAAATATACCTTCATCTTGTTCTCACCTCCCCCCATGGTTTTTTTTCTGTCCTTCATATACTTGCACTCTAACTCTGATCTTCCAGCCCGCCCTCTGCATGTCACCCAAACTTACTCAACATTTCATTCTCTTTATTTCATCTTCTCTCACAACAGTGTCATACTAAGTATGTACAGGGGAACCCTTATGAGCTCTCATTGGTTAACATTGGCAAGAAAAATGCCTTTTGAAATAAAAACTACACAACCCATGGGTAATGGCACATAGATGATTCCCTTGACCTAACAAAACAAACAATTTCCCAAAAGGCACAGTACAAATGGAAAAATCTTTCCCCAAAAACCACCGAAAGCAAAAGCCTATGGAAGAAAAACGCACATCACCAACTAACTCTTTCATTATTCATTAAACTTGTACAAAATAAGCCATTTCTTATCCTTTCTATCCCAAATTTGCAGTGGGTCATCCTCAAACTTACCTCTCCAACACCACCACGTTTCAAATTAGTTCACTGAACCATTTTCAAACTTTAAGCCGTAGAACCTGTTGTCCCCTGATTTATCATTATAAATGCAATTTAGCTGATCACCCTTATCATAGTGCCACAACACAGTGTCTCTATAATTAAATAATTGCCAACAGATTATTTCTATTTTGTGGTAACACTTCATGGGTCTTTATATGCTTCACTTTACCCATATGCATTGCTGGCCAATCTCACAGCACCTATTCAATGGTTTGCATTTAACAAAGAAGCATAAACTTTAGGTCCCTAAGGCTCTGCAGGCTTGAAGAAATGTTTTACAGCACTGGAGTCCGTTTTGGACCAGATATTGTAGTGTGATCAGATCTAGATGTTCTGATGTTATTAAATCCATGTATTGAGTGGACACAGCACATGAAAGGATTTGAATGCCTTTAAGATTCAAGAGGCTGTATTGAATCATTGACAAATAAGAATGAGCTAGTAGACTGCCTGATTCTTTCCATCAAGAGTCTTATAAAGGATTATCTCCTTTGTTAATACATAAGAGAAAATATTCAGAGGATCATTAAAGATGATGATGATCTCAGGAAATGGTAGTTGGAGGGATCCTAGCTGCATAAAAATAGCTGATGTGAGGAAGTCAAGAAAATGAGAAAACAGAATTACAGAAAAAGGAGGGATTCATTAAGCAAACAGAGCTCCCATTTGGTAAGTCTAACAGCATTTTTGTTTTGCCTTTCAGAGCAATGCAATTTTGTAGGAGTGGCCAGTGCTACTATCACCTACAGGGAAGAGAATTTAATCTTTCACTGTTGGAGAGAAATGCTATTTACTGACTAAAAAATCTGCCTGCTGGCAAGGCTGCCGGCATTATTTTGGTACATAATGTGCATAATTAATGCTTGTGTGTGTGAACAATTTTGTACTGCAAATAAAACTCTGGCCTTTTCTTGCCAAAATCCATAATAGTGATTCACTGGAAGCAGGATCTTGATAGATGATGTGAAAATAAAATCTACAAGCATAAAAGGAAAGGAGGGAAAGGAAAGAGAGAAGACATTCTGTTCAAAGAGGGTGAATTGGATTTCAGAGACAAATAGTACCTTAATATGTCCTGCTTTTCTATATTACAAGAAAAGTCTGTAACATATCTCAAAACAGAATTCCTGATACAACCTTCTGCAATAAAAATGTGCCAATAGCCTCCATTTTATCTGTGCACATCCTTAATTTACTGTACATAATTTGACCTCTTACATTTCCATTTTATAAGCATTAAGGTGCATTGACGTTTGAACACAATATGAAACTCAATTTTAATATTTATATGAATCTCCTATTTTCCTTCTAAATATGAATTTACAGATATTTTGCGCACACAATGCTTTTATGCAAAAAACAACCTGTTGCTAAATTGCATAAAATCTACATGAAGTTGGTTTTCACTCAGTAAATAAAAAGTTCACTTATGTAGAGTCCACTTATCTACAGCAAAGAAAACCTACCCATCAGGTACAAAATGGATCTGGGGAGTACTTGAAAGCAAAAAGAAAAGAAAGAGAAAAAAATTAACAAAAAACAATAGGAAGAACATTTAGGATGTCAATTATGCACAAAATTATTTCATTTGCATTGTTACCAGTTAAACTGCAGCCAGCATATCAGATACCCCTAGCAAGATACTTAGTTTTAGGATCCTGGATTATAATGATGAAGATAAATATGATGATGATGAATTAGATTCCTTACCCGCTCTTCACCATAAAGTCCCAGGGTGGGTTTCAAAAATGTAAAAATACAATATTAAAATCAGTTTTAAAAATTTACAATAAAAAAATAGGTTGGGTCCTAAAAACCTTTATTTCAGGTGTCAAAGACCAGGGTAAAGAAGTGCACCTTAAGCATATGACAAAAGCTATAAGGTGAGCTGGCTACATTAGCAGGAAAGAGAGACAGATTCATTATTTGTGCAATAAGCAAGTAAATTTTCCAAGCTCAACATTTTGTGGAATTGTTCCCCCTAGATCTGTTTTATTCTTTATTTACTTGCAGGATTCAAACATGTCATATCAGCTCTACTATCAAACACATCTTGATTTACCCTGCATAATCACTATTCAAATTCTTGATCTATTACATTTCATCATCATCCTAGCTAACAAATTTACCAAGATGAACCGTCCATATTACACAGTCATATACTGTAGTCTGTCCTAACTACAAAAGTTCTTTATTAAAGCTGTTGGTATCCCTGCTAGCATAGCAGAACTAATACAATTTCACTTTTTCTTTGTATCTGTAATGGTTTCCTATTATCCTGATAAGTGGGCAGCCATTCCGCTTCTTCTCTTATTGATATAGCTGCAAAGAGGAATTAGATTTCACCATTTATGTAACAGAGATTAATTGATTAGATTATTAATTAAATATTCCATTAAATCCCCCCCCTCTCTCTCTCTTTCAAGCAGAGGAGTGTAACTCCTTAGGGGTTTTCCCCTATCCTTGAAATAATAAATAAGATAATGCATAACTAAACATTGTATCTAATCTACTGAAGGATAATTGATCAAGTAGGATGCTCTGTTATGAAAGACAGAATCGTAATTCATGTCCCTCAAAAAAAATATTTTCTTTCCCTCCCCCCCCACCATCTTCTGCAACTATAATCAAGGTGGATACTGTTTCCTGATGTCCAAAAACTGAAGCCATATAGTGCTACCTTCAGCTAGATATTATTTAAGTAAAACATACAAACAATAGATTTCCACATAAGATTAAAGCACTATTGGTTTAGACCTAAAGGCACACTTCCATCTATACAATGCTTCAGACATATGGGTTAAAAATAAAAAACATCAAATGGCCTTTTAGGTAACCCATAATTAAAAGCAATTTTGAGCTGTCTTTTCAGGGAAACTACCCATGGGATGTATTTGCTACCTGTTTGACCTTCACGATTGTGAGTCCTTGGCAGTGTCAGTGACCCTCTGAACTGAATTCAAAACTAATCTCTAGCAGAAAAAGAGAAACAGAATTCATGCAAATCATATTAATTCCAACATTTCCCCAGTGAGCTGGGTATAAACTACAGCCTAATTAAATATTTTTTAACGATGTGAGTAATTTTTGCCAAGGGGCGGATTCAAGGGAAAATTTAATATGAGATCACAAAAGCTGTTCCCAGCGTTGATTCTGTAAATTAATGACTATCTGCCTTATGATAAAAACATGCTGCCAGGAATGAAAATGAAGTCAGCAAAGCTTGCTCTATTTGTCTAACAACCAAATATACAGGATACAAAAGTTTAAAGGATATTGAGAATTTCCACTGTCTGCATGTGATGTGTTCATGATAGAGATGCAGGATGTTTTATTACTGTCATAGTCCAACCCAGTATTATGGACTTCAGTAAGGCCATGTCAAGTATTTAGATATGATTTCTAACAAGTACAGTAGGGCCCCGCTTTACGCCGCTTTGCTTTACAGTGATTCGCTAATGCGGCAGCTTTCAATTAGGGAAAGTCCCCGCATTAAGGTGCTTGTTCCGTTTTTACGGCGGTTTTTTCCATCGTGCGCCATTTTGATGTCATTTTTGCACGACGCATCCCATTATCGTCAATGGCTTTCATTTTACGGCGATTTCCGCTTTATGGTGGGGGTCTGGAACGGGGCCCTACTGTATTTAACTGTTTACATATTTGCTATGGCTAACTGTGAGTACATGCTTTTTGAACAACTTTTAAGATGGCATAACATCAATCCCTGGACACTCAAATCTGACATAGCCCTGTTGATTTTAAATGTTAAACTAAAAAGTAGAGGGTGTATGACTTCACTGGGGCTTTGCCAGAGAAAGCAATTCACAGAATGCAATTTGTATCCCATTTCTACCAATTTATCAGTTTGTCTATCACTAGGTACTTGTCTCTCAAGTGCTCATTTAAAGTGAACTCTCTTGCTATTTTCTCCTCAAAATAATAACATATGCATAACTTATGAGCCCATGATCAGCAGAAGAAAAAAATGGCATAAAGAGGGAGACAAATGGCTTTGTCTAAAATTTCATTCCATCATAATCTGGAAGTTAAATGGCATATGGTGTGTGATTGTAGGGCTAATTTTAAAAATATATAGTAGATCCATCTGAGCTGTGTTTTATACCACCCAAGTTCTTACAACTATTTTAGGAAGCATTTGTTATGAGGCAGAGTGCCATATGCTAAATAAATAAATAAATAAATAAACAAACATTGATTACTCTCAACTTAACTAGTGAAAGATTGGTCTCCAGTTGTGATTTGAAGACAATAACAATGCAAAGTGCCAGCAAGATAATACCCGAACATTTTAAATTACTGCAAGATGAGAAAGGAGCCAGCTAAGATTTTGGTAGTAACCTGGTCAGAAAGGCAATGCAATACAAAGAGGCTAACTACTCTGTTTATTTTAATTTGTTTCAGTGTGGGCCATGGAGAATTTCAATTAAAAGGTCATTCTCCTTTAAAAAGTGTACTATTGCCTCATTACAATCATAAAATTACCTAGAAAAGATAGGCATGTGGAATACAGAAAAGTCATTCACAATGTTGAGAAGGTGCTCATAACAAGACTATTTTAATCATGACTACAGCTGAACCTATGCAAAATATTCCTGCTTTGCAATTCTATGGTCCCTGGATGGGTGCCCCAGAAGTGACAGGAACCACCAAATCTCGATCTCTCTCAGGATGGGAAGAGAGGTCCAGCCTTGGAGAGGGAGATCCAACATCAAATGCCTTCTCCCTGCTAATGCAGGTGTCTCCATGTGGAAGCTTCTATAGTGCCAAAAGTGGTGTGTGTGTTAGGGTTGTCAGGCTCAGGGCATGAGAATGATTCCGTATCTTTAAGAGAAAAGAAAATTCAGCCAAGTGCAAGTTTTCTTGCAACACTGTAATGGGAAAAAACACAAGGTGAAATTCTCCCTTCCCCCTGCACAACTTTTAAAGATACAGAAGACCACCTGGTTGCGCCTTCAAGCTGAGACATAAGTTCTTATGGCTTAGCAAAGCACTGAGATAACCATATAAAACAAGGCAAGAAGTGAAGAACATAAAATGCAACCATGGATGCTGCTATATACTATAAAGTATGACTATTTGCTGGGTTTTTTTAAAAACATACACCACGGCTAAGAGCTTTTGCGTCTTCCAGACCTGTGATCCAGCTTATACAAAGAGCCCTATGAAGCCCTTTCCCTGATTACAAAGAATTTCTGTAGCACATAAAAAGAAGAAGGTGATACCAGAGGCTTGAAAAAGTGGTCAAAACAGGGGAGGTGAACATATAATGTTTTAAATTAAAACATTAAATTTGTTTCAGGATTTGTTTGTCAGAATGGAGCATAACCTCAGGAGCAGGTTCCATTTTAAAAGTGCAAAGAAGAGACATTTGTGAGGAAAATAAAGCAAAGCAATCACCATAAGGAATAGTCCACGGTGCTTGTGCTCATGCAAAGTCGTAACCGCAGATGAACAACCACTCCTGGAGAATCCTCTGTCCTTGAGTTACCTTGTATTAAGCATGCACCACAAAATATTTCCAAGATCTGTTATAGCTGCCAAGGCTGCTATGTCTGCCCTGCATTACCTACACAGGTAAACGGAGAGTAACAGAAACTCTGTAGGATTTGTAACATGAATAATCCCTCAACCAAAGAAGACAATTCATTCTGGTTATGATGAAAATGCAAGGCAATAACCTGTTTTAAGCACTACTTTCCCCCTTTAGGATGCAAACCTTAATGTGGTAAGGGGGTTTGACAGTGTTAAAGAAGCTGAGAGCAATGCCACCAGGAGTCTAGATGAAGAGGCAAGGCGGAATGGTCAAAGTGGAGACTCCAGACTAAGATGCATCCAGACCCAGAGGAAGGCAATGGTAAACCACCTCTGAGTACCTCTTACCACGAAAACCCTATGAACAGAGTATCCAAAATACAACACAAGATAGTGCTGGAAGATGAGACCCCCAGGTCAGAAGGCACTCACCGAGTTACTGGGGAAGAACAAAGGACAAGTACAAGTAGCGCTGTGACTAATGATGCAGCTGGGCCAAAGCCAAAAGGAAGCACAGAGGCTGATGCACACAGATGCCAAAGGAGAGTCCAGAGTTGTACGACGTACAGAATAGGAACATAGAATGTGAGAAGCATGAACCAAGGAAAGTTAGAAATTGTCAAGCAAGAAATGGAACACATCAACATTACAATACTTGGCGTGAGTGAATTAAAATGGACGGGAATGGGACATTTTCAATATAGGAATCAAATCGATTATATAATTGGTAGCAGAAGATGGAGAAGTTCCATACTTTCTGCGAAAACAAGACCAGGAGCAGACTGCAGTACAGATCATGAACTGATCGTATCGAAAATCAGAGTAAAGCTAAAGAAGAACAACAAAGCAATCATAATGCCAAAATACAATTTAAATAACATCCCAGAAGAATATAAAGATCAAATAAGGAACAGGTTTGAGGCTTTAAACTTAGTTGACAGAGAACCAGAAGAACTATGGAGTGGAGTCCGAGACATTATCAGGGAAGAATGTAAAAAGACAATAGCTCTAGTTAAAAAGAAAGAATGACCTCAATGGATGACTGAAGAAACTCTTCAAATGGTTAAAGACAGAAGGAAAGCAAAAGTAAAACGAGATAGAAACACTGTTAGAACCCTAAATGCAACAATACAGTGACTAGTACGTAGGGACAAAGAGAACTATTACAATAGTTACTGTATAGAAATAGAAGAGGACAACAAAAAGGGTAGAACAAGAGCCCTATTCCAAAAGATTAGAGAAATGGAAGGGAAATTTAAACCACGAGTAGGGATGTTGAATAATCAACAGGGGAACACAATGACTGACCGAGATGAAATAAAATGAAGATGGAAGCAATACACTGAAGAACTCTATAAAAGAGATGCCAGGATGACAGATTCATTCACGGAGGAACTGTATGATGAAGAACCAGAAATTTTAGAATGTGAGGTGAAAGCTGCTCTTAAGATACTTGGAAGAAACAAATCACCAGGAATAGATGGCATACCAATAGAGTTGCTACAAGCTACTGAGACTGAATCTGTCCAAATTTTGACAAAAATCTGTCAAGTAATATGGAAAACTATACAATGGCCCACAGACTGGAAGTGTTCCATATACATCCCAATTCCAAAGAAAGGGGATCCCAGGGAATGCAGCAATTATCGAACGATTGCCTTAATATCCCATGCAAGTAAAGTGATGCTCAAGATTCTTCAACGAAGGCTCTTACCATATATGGAGCGAGAAATGCCAGACGTCCAAGCTGGATTCAGAAAGGGAAGAGGCACCAGAGATCACATCACAAACATACGTTGGATAATGGAACGGAGCAAGTAATTTCAGAAGAAAATCACCCTGTGCTTTATAGATTACAGCAAAGCCTTTGACTGTGTAGATCATGAAAAACTATGGAATGCTTTAAAAGAAATAGGGGTGCCACAGCATCTGATTGTCCTGATGCGCAACCTATACTCTGCACAAGAGGCTACTGTAAGGACAGAATATGGAGAAACTGATTGGTTCCCAATAGGAAAGGGTGTGAGACAGGGGTGTATTTTATCACCGTATTTATTTAATCAATACGCAGAACATATCATACGGAAAGCAGGATTGGACCAATATGAAGGAGGTGTGAAAATTGGAGGGAGAAACATTAATAATTTAAGGTATGCAGACGATACCATACTACTAGCAGAAACCAGTAGTGATTTGAAACGAATGCTGATGAAAGTTAAAGAGGAAAGCACAAAAGCAGGACTACAGCTGAATGTCAAAAAGACTAAAGTGATGACAACAGAAGAGTTATGTAACTTTACAGTTGACAATGAGGACATTGAACTTGTCAAGGATTATCAATACCTTGGCACAGTCATTAACCAAAATGGAGACAACAGTCAAGAAATCAGAAGAAGGTTAGGACTGGGGAGGGTAGTTGTGAGAGAACTAGAATGCTGTTTAATTTTAATTATTGCATTTTTGGGTTTTATATTGTATTTTATTATGGCAATGTACATCGCCTAGAGTGGCCGTTAAGTCGGCCAGATAGGAGACTCACAAATAAAATTTTATTATTATTATTATTATTATAGAAAAGGTCCTCAAATGCAAAGATGTATCACTGAACACCAAAGTCAGGATCATTCAGACCATGGCATTTCCGATCTCTATGTATGGATGTGAAAGTTGGACAGTGAAAAAAGTGGATAAGAGAAAAATCAACTCATTTGAAATGTGGTGCTGGAGGAGTTTTGTGCATACCATGGACTGTGAAAAAGACAAATAATTGGGTGTTAGAACAAATTAAACCAGAACTATCACTAGAAGCTAAAATGATAAAACTAAGGTTATCATACTTTGGATGCATAACGAGAAGACCTGATTCATTAGAAAAGATAATAATGCTTGGAAAAACAGCAGGGAGTAGAAAAAGATGAAGGCCAAAGAAGAGATGGATTGATTACATAAAGGAAGCCACAGACCTGAACTTACAAGATCTGAACAGGGTGGTTCATGACAGATGCTCATGGAGGTCGCTGATTCATAGGGTCGCTATAGGTCATAGTCGACTTGAAGGCACATAACAACAATAGTTCATAAATACTATGCTGGAAAGATTTTTAAAAATCTCTTTCTGTATACATACAAAAAGATCTGTACCCAGACACTACAGCTTTGATTCTCCCGATAAAATCCTACACTCAGTTCCAGTGCTTTCAAGACAGCTCTTTTAGTCAGAATTGTATTTACTTACCACAATAATATGCAATGGTCAGGTGCCTTCTGAGTGGAGAGGTTAAGCATAGGGGGCACTGTATTGCAGTGGTTTCGTTCCTTCCTCTCTGGTAGGTACCAGAGAGGGGCATTGGAGGATGAGGTTTCGGATCCTTGGCCTCTCACTTGTGGGGTGCCACAGGGCTCTATCCTCTCCCCGATGCTGTTCAACATTTATATTAAGCCGCTGGGGGCTATCATCAGAGGATTTGGGCTGCAGTGTCACCAGTAGGTGGATGACACGCTCTATTTCTCATTCAAGCCCTCACCGAGGTTGGCTGTAGAAACCCTATCCAAGTGCCTGGAGTTGGTGAGTGGCTGGATGGGAAGGAATAAGCTGAGGCTGAACCCTGACAAAACTGAGGTACTGTTCGTGGGAGACAAGGGAGGGTTGGGGGATGTTGACCTGGTGCTCAATGGGGTACAATTGCCCCTGAAAGACCAGGTCCGCAGCCTGGGGGTCATTCTCAACTCCCAGCTGTCCATGGAGGCTCAGGTTTCGGCTGTGAGCCGGGTGGTGCTGTATCAACTCCATCTGATATGGAGGCTGCACCCCTACCTTCCCAACCATCTGCTCCCATTGGTGGTACATGGCCTTGTCTCCTCTCGCCTTGACTACTATAATGCGCTCCACATGGGGTTACCCTTGAAAACAGTCCAGAAGCTGCAACTGGTACAGAATGCGGCGGTCGCCTGATCTAAGGCAGCCGCCGGCGAGATCACATCACTCCAGTGCTGAAGGAGTTACACTGGTTGCCAGTTGTTTTCCGGGCCCAATTCAAGGTGTTGGTTTTGACCTTTAAAACCCTACATGGTCTCGGCCCAGTCTATCTGAAAATGAGCCTCCAGCTTCATCAGGGATGCCGCGCAACAAGATCAGCCTCAAAAGGCCTCCTCTCTATCACACCAATTAAAACAGCTAGACTGGTGAGGACTAGGGAGAAGTCTTTTTCAACTGTGGCTCCCACTCTGTGGAATTCCCTCCCAAACGATCTCCGCCATGCCCCTGCTATGATGAGCTTCCGCCGGGCCTTGAAGACCTGGCTCTTCAGACAGGCTTTTGGGGTGGGTTAGGTTTTATTACTACAGTTTGAGATTTTAATGTTTTAATGTATTTGTATGTTCTCATTCTGTACATCGCCCAGAGTGGCTGGACAACCAGCCAGGTGGGCGACTAATAAATCTAATAAATAAATAAATAAATATCTCAGCTGTCTTTATTTTGCAAGAATGTACGATAAAGGAATCTCTGATGTAAACTGGCCAAAGGGACACATCACTTCAGGAAACATGCCTATCTAAGTGGAATGCCAAGGGAAAGAACTCCAGTGATTAAGGCTGCAGTCCTATGTCCATTTTCCTGGAGTAAATCCCACTGAACTCATGTGGATTACTTTTGGAGTAGTCATGTAAGGACTGCACTGTTAAGTCACTAATGAAAAATAAATTGGTATTGAATAGTAATGTGATCTCTCTCTCCCACACACACTATAGGAGTCTCTTCCCTGTTATGCAATCTTATTGTGTGTGACTTGGGGCACAATCCAACTTGCATTTACGCCGGGCTGAGGGGAGTTGGATGTGGCAGGTCTCCAGCTGGGCTATGCTCGAGTAATTCCCTCAGCCCAGCTGAGTCAGGACCCAGCTGGCTCATCCGGTGCAAGTGGAGCTTGCATAAAGCTTGCATAAAGAAGCTTGCATAAAGCCCCAAAAAGAAGCATTTCAGGGGAGGGGCCGAAGTGAGGGTACTTAGACCACATCCAACTCATGTTCAGAGCGCTTCTGCAGGTCCCAATCCAGGCAAAAGTTATGCCAGCAAAAAAGTTGGTCTAAGAAAATAATTGCAATAGAAGTTAATAGAGTCAATAGAGTGGTCTTACTCCCTGGTAGGGGTATTTGGGAGCACAGGCTTTATTTTCTGATCTCTGCACACAGCTCCCAGGGGACCTCAGCATTCAGCTAATCCAAAAGCTCCTGAATGGCAATTGGATGTGGCAGAACATTATGCTGGCTTCTTTTATTCCAGCACCATTTACGCCAGCTTCCCCTGAATTGGATTGCTCTGTTGGGCACAGGCAGCTGTGTGGATCTCTCACATGCAGTCCACTTACCAATATGGTTACATTGCAATATGACAGGGGAAAGGCAGCCATTCTGCTCTCTTTCTGATTTAAGATCACATGAATGAAGGTTAACTCACATGAGGGCAGGCAATATGAAGTAAGGAAACTGCATTCAACTATTTGTCATTTGAATATACTGTAATGAGGAAATCAGTACATTTCATTTAGCTGCATATAGCATTCTGTAAACATTCAGTCCTCAGAGCCAATTTAGCCATTCATACTAATGGTGAATATATAGTCATTCATGCTTCTGAATGGCTACTTCATATCAGACTTACTAATCTTCCCTAGTTTTCATAAAATCCCGCTAACCCACTGCAACACCTGGAAAGAGATTACTACTAGTCTTTCCTTGTTGCTGCCCTTGGATGGCACATCTGCATGGGATCTCTGAGTGATGGGAGGGCCTGTGTCATCACAAAGGCACACTGAGCTAATTTTGTGAGGCCTGGGATTTCCAAATTTCACAAAATTTGGGGGCAAGATTTGCAGGGCCCAAGGTAAGTCCCTACACATGTGGACTGGCTTCAGTTAGCCTGGATGGACAGCACAACCCACTTCCCTTCCATTTGATGTAATGTAATGTTATATCCAGAAGAACAGTTCGGTCTTCCATTGAAATCATTGGGAAGATTATAGTATACAAAGAGTTTAAAATTCATGGCGGAGGAAGTAGTAGAATGTGTGATGTCACTTCCAAGGAAAAACATCAAATGTACTGGCAGCAGAAGCCTGGTTGAGTCACTCATTTAAATCAATGGAAAAACAAAAACAAATGGGAATAACTCAACAAATGAACTAATTTTGAATTAGTTATGCAAATGAATTAAAAAACAAAATAATAGTCCTTGTGTTGGAGAGGCTGCAAAATAAGCAGTGCCTTATTCCACATGCAGTGGGAATGTCTCTCAGTGAAAACCTTTTGGTCTCAATTGATTGGCTTAATATCGGACATAACCAAACAAATAATGATTTCAGAACTTAAATTAGCTTCATTGTCTTTACTTCTATAATAACATAATAATAAAAAAATTAAACATTGCATAAAGAAATAACAATTTTCATTCTTGCAGCAGCAAGGATGAAGACAGCAAAAAACCTGAAGCCTGCATCTGGCTGCATGATCTGGCTGCATCTGGTTGCTTCAGCAGGTTTTGGCTGATTATACTAGCAGAAAAAATAACATCATATAGTTAGTTAGTCAGACGATTAACTAAGAGTAGGGTTGCCAGATCAGAGGCATCCCAAACCCTAATATTTCAGGGGCGGGCCCTGGTGATGTCATTAAGCATGGTACGTTAAACATCAACCACAAGTGATTAGAGCATACCATTTAAACCAAAAATTTCTCTGATTGGAAATTAAGTTAGAAATCTTTGCTAAAAGAGTATGTTCCCAAGTCCAGGTGCACCCTGGTGAAGTCACAGGGGCAGGCCCTGGTGATAGCATGGGGTGGGCCCTGGTGATGTCACAGGGGCAGGCCCTGGTGATGTCATTAAGCACGATATGTTAAGCATCAACCACAATTGCTTGGAGCATACTACTAAAAAAAAATTCTCTGATTGGAAATTGATAGAAATCGTTGCTAAAAGAGGGTGTTCCCAGGTCCAGCTGAAGTGACAGGATCATTCCTACTCATCTGCTTAGGGAGCCTGGATAGGGGACATTTAATCTAGCCTACTTGCTTATGGCAAGAAGTGTTTAAGTGCCCTCACGCCAGGCCAGTCACCAGAAAGCCATTGTAGGAAGAAGTGATCCTAGTATTGTGGAGATGTTAGATGGGAGCACTCAGAAGTAAAGATGGATGCTCCTGAAGGCTGCAATTCAAAACACACTTACTATGCTGTTGGTAAGGCCTGACTAGGGATCCTCTGCAAAGATATCCATACCTACCAAGATCCTGCTGTGATCTTCAATTCTAGATTTTCTTCTATATTATTGTAGAAAGGCAATCTTGCTGCTGCTGAAATTATACACTCACTCAACTTCTGTTGTGCAGACAACCAGGAAAAGGAAACTGTTTTCAGGATTTGCAATGGGTTCTAGTTATTGCCTGGAGGTCAGCAAATCTCTCATCAATCACAACCCTGACTTCACTTATTGGCAAAAAACCTGAAAGGGAGAGGATTAAAGCAGCTGACTTCTAACAAAAGTTGGGGGGGGTAGCTGACATTTTGGTGTATATCTCTTGAACCAGACCACCTAGGAACATTTTTTAAAATGAAAGCTAAGTATCCAGAGATTGGGGTGACTCACCCAGAGACCTGGAGAGGAACCCCAAAAACCAGAGTCTCCAGGCGAAAACCAGAGATCTGGCAACTCTAACCAAGACAGACAATGAATACGTAGTTTGCATTCATCATATATGTGAAGGGTGGGTAAACCAGACCTCGGCCACCGACATTACAAGCTTCCTTGTATAAATTAAGGAATATAAATCAAGTAATGAATAGAAATAACACAGAGGTACAAGGATGAATGCTGTAAGTAACAGTTTTTGGTTCAATGTTATTGTTTATTGTTCTTTCATTTTATGAATATATATTTAAATATACAAATTTTAATAAAAACTGGTAGAGACAAAAAACAAACAAATTAATAACAAAAGCAAAGATATATTTTATAACGGAAAATGAAGTACTATTTTGTTCTTTGAAACCCTTAATTCCACTCATAGTAGAGGTGGGGAAGAAATTTGTGTAGGTTTGCATTACCTAATTCATACTAACTCAAACCAAGAACCAAAATGCTGTCATCTTTCAAAATCCACACTTCACCAAATTTTGCAATGCAGCTCTCCTACCAAAACATGTGTACAAAAATGCATATATTAGGGGGAAGTGTGCATAAAATGCATATAATAGTGGGAAATTACACAAAAATGCATATATTGAAAAATACATAAAATGCATTATATTGGGCAAAATTGCTTGCCAAAATGTGTATGAGAAATGCACACTAAAATGCTAGTAAATTTTTGGGAGGACATTTTTAAAAACAGCAAACTGATGGAGAGATGTGAAGAACTAATGGAGTAGAAAAATGAGAAACTCATAGAAACCAAAATGGACAGATGCATCCATCCCTATCTCAGAGCCATCACCTTGCAGGTGGCTGCCTGAAGTATTATGAACATATGAAACCACTTTATGCTCAGTAAAACTATTGGTTTATCTAGCCCAATATTTAAACTGGCAGTGACTGTCTCCAGATCTTTCCCACCACTATCTGGAGATGCTGGGGACTGAACCTGGGGCCTTTGCACGCAAAGCATCTGTTCTGTCACTGAACTATGGCCCCTCCCTCATGATCCCAACCACTAGCTGAGACTAAATGATGAGTTAGAAACAGTGCATTGTGCTGGGAGACATAATTACAGTACAGAACAAGTTGCTTTACAGTTACAGTACATAACACTAGCCTGCTCTACATTTAAATATATGCCAGACAAATTAATAATTTGTTGGATTTGAAGTTTCTTGGAATATTCATTTCACTAGAACAGCTTCTTTGGTAGGGTAATGAGCCTTCAAAGCGTGCCATTCTGAAAGTGTTAATTATATTTATTGGGATTTTTCATGGAGGAAGCAGAAAGTGTCTATAAATAGCCTAGAGTTTCTCCTTTCTATTTGTTTTATGAAGTGGAGTTTAGAAACATCATCAACATACTTTTTTATTAGCCATAATGGATTGCTAGAGTTACAAGGATATACAATAACCCTGTTTAAATATTCACTTCTCAGCCATACATTACTGCAAAATTGCTGCAGATTTCACTCATGAATCCAAAGACCAGGCTGTATGCTCCTTTTCCATTTGTTTTTTTATTGGCAGAATACAGCATTTGTACAGTGAGAGGGAGGGGGGACACCAGGCGTGAATCTTTAAACAGGTTTTGCTTTTTTCATGTCATACTAACAGCAGCAATCCATTATGCATAATAATAAGAGTGCATTGGTACTGTTTCAAAATCCCACTCAATAAGCAAATAGAAAGATGAAACTTCAACTCCTTAATGCTTTTAGTGATTGTTACTTATGCCTTTTACTTTATAACTCTTGGGGAATAAATCTATTACTATTTTCTTCACATTGTTATAAAAATGCACATATAATGGTATCTGCATTAGACCCATGCAGTACAGAGCACACTATTTCTGTATCTAAGCTTTCTTCATTTAATCATTCGTTCCAACCACATTCTTAAGACAATGAGGACATATGAAATGGATAATATATAGACATTCTTTTACAGCTTATTTTGCTGTGTTGTCAAAATACTTTATTAGTTTTAAATGAAGTTGAGCTTCTAAATAACACAGCTAATGGACTATTGGGTTTTTGCTAATTTTGATTTAAAATGCAACTACTGCATATATATCTCCTTCCTGAACGATCTCCTTATTTTAAAGCACTACAAAATGGGATTTTATAACAGAAGAAGAATTCCACAGAAACTCAACTCCAATCAATTCATCACTCTCAGTACCAGTTACATAGCCTCTTCACAGGATAAAATAATGGAATGTAAATATGCTGAATAAAACAAATGGTTAAGGGGAACTTTAGTTAGCATGGAGTGTATTCAGTTGATTGACATTCTACTTTGGCAGACAAAAAAATCCACATATATTTAAGCAGAAAGCTATTAAAATGTTTCCATGCACCTCTTGGAAAAGTTTGACCAGTGGTGGCAACAGGACTATAGCAGCAATAGATTATTATCACTCTGAGCTAGTAAGGGCAAATCTGAATGTGGGAAGGTTTGCTGTGCAGATTTCTGTAACTACACGCACAAATAAGTTACTTGGAAGTGCCCCCCCAAGCTACCAGTCCCAGGTTGTTAGTGTGGCCATTAGCCTGCTCCGCAGAATTGCAAATACCATAGACCAGTAGTTCCCAACCTTTTCCTCCATGGACCACTGGAAATTGCTGATGGTTTTGGTAAACAATGTCATGCTTTTTCTGCCTATTGTAGCAATCGTAGTGTACCGTGCTAGATGCTATATAACTGTTAATTGTATTTTTCTTGTTTCTTTTCTTTCTTATATTGTATTTGTTATTATAATTTGCATTCCATAGAATTCAAATTGTAATACTATTAAATACAATATAAGAAAAAGTAACAAAATACAATTAAAAGTCAGCATGAATATTTAAATGTGGACATTCCACAGACCACCTGAATAATGGTTACGGACCACTAGTGGTCCATAGACCGCAGCTTGGGAACCTCTGCCATAGAAGACTACACATGCTCTGTTGCACTGACAGAGCACACCCGCCCCTAGGTCCAGGCACCTCCTAACCCACAACAGGTGATCAGGGTTGATAATCTGTTCATCTACAAAAAGAGATTCCATGAGTGGAGCTATGCTCAGAATTCCATGTCTCAAGACTGTTATTTACAGCAGAATACTTAAAAGCCACAAAATACCATTGTTACACTTCAGTTACAATCAACACCATTTAACTTCAGCTGTGCAGTGGACATAATCTGAAGAGGTAAAATGTGGGGTAAGCCAAAGAATCCACAGGTGTGACTCATGCTAAGTTCCAGTGAATTTGAACCAATCATACATATTTAATTTTTAAAGTCACATTAACATCTGTTTGAGATAAATGTTCTATTAATCCAATTTACAACACAGGTAAACTAAAGAGCTCAGGTTTAAATTTATTGTACCCCAAATTATTCCACTTTGACTGACTAGATTAAATTAACAATAAATAAAACTTAATGGAGGAGTTCCACAGATAAAACCATATGGTCAAATTTTGTTGCTTGATTTTTTGTGGATTTTTTGACATCTACCTAGATGCTGCCCAAATCAAGGAGACCTTTCAAAATCTACAGGTCTCCCTGATGTGCTGGGCCTCTCTAGGCCAAGAAAGAAGGAACAAGATCCTGACATGAGTTGATAACAAGTTGCTTTACTGCTTTAGCGAGAAACTCTTCACCGATACAACAAGGTCCGCTTCTGGTTTCAGCATCATCACCTTACCCAGATTTCTCCCTTTTGGTGATGTTGATGGGTGGGAGATTAGTGCAGAATGCACAAAGGATCTGTACCCATCCAAGAAGTTCCTAAGTACCATTAGTATACAACTCCCTGCGGGCAAGGGCATTTGTGGGAGAGAATCAATGGGCACAAATGTGTACTCCTTCCAAAACATGGCACTTATTCCCTGCAAGCCCCCCTCAGACATATTTAACTCCTAGCCACGCTTACTTTCAGCCTCTGAGCCTGCTTGTGGTGGGGAAAAGGCTAAAAATGACCTGGGAAAAGGTTTCTGAGAGGAGAACATTTGCTTAGCCCTCTTCCCAACTGGCTGATTCTCTTCTTAAATGTTGGGAACCACATGCCCATCTCAAAGAATGTAGTTCTACCCTTAGGATCCAATGTTAAAAAGGCTCTGCCAGCAAAAATATATATTCCCATTCAATTCAATAGTACCAGTGGAATGCTTGGAGAGCCATCTGCCCATTCTTATAACCTGATCTACAATCCAGTTAAGTTGAAACATTTGAGTTTAAGCCAATTTGATTTAATTGGCTTCAATGGGGCTGAATTACGTTACAGGGAAATACAACAGGACTGTGGACTGGGCTATTAAGCAGTCAATTGAATCCTGTCATATCATGTGCAATTTATTAGACTTTCATTTTAAACAAGTATATTATATTTGCAGTTTTTCAAGTTTCCATTTGAAATAGTTGGATCATAACTGCCAAAATCATCATATTCTTGATTTTTTTTAAAATTCCATACTTTTGAACATATGCTGCGTGGCTCATGTGCCAAAAGACATGAGATTTCAGCTGATATTCAAAGAACACATTCATATTTCCAGTGGCAAAAGCTACATTTTGATCAGTACATTATAAATAATGCAAGTATTACCTACATGTGAATAATTTTAATAGGATTGTGAAAGCAAGCCCGCAATGACACACTAAACAAGTGAGAGTGACACAAGAATCCCATTGCTATCTCTTTCACCTTTTAGTTTTTATGATGCATTTGCATATAGCAGAAAATACATCATAAAGATCAAGTATCTCCAGTGAAAATTAAATAAACCTTTGTCAAACTTGACAGAACCAATCACATACAAGAAAAATGACAAGACAAGCAGTCTTTAGGTTAAAAAATATTCTCCCCAATTTGCATGTTTTCAAAAATTTACATACATTATTTAAAAACAGTGGGTTGAAGCTACAAAAATTCTA
>NC_084481.1:185056806-185211806 GCF_030035675.1 Rhineura floridana | reverse complement strand
TCAATATGCTTCCCTTTCTTGACTGGAAGGGGCTTGCCTGAGATTGCCATCATGGTTTTGCCCAATGTGACATTTCAAGCGAATTGGGGAAGGGAGGACACAACGCCTGAGGAATTTCAAGAGCAGCAGAAAGTATGTCAATAAGACTAATCAAAGTTCTCAGAAGTGTCCTGCACATTCCTACGGCAAATGCTGTGCTGAGTGAAGAAGCCCCTTCTCAGACAGATTACATCAGAGGCAGGGGTCTGGTGCTCGGCAGCCATTTTTGATACATTTTACTAAATTATCATGAGTTTGCGTTGAATTGTATTAATTGCTTACTTAATTGTTTGTGTTTGTTTTACTTATATGCTACAGTTTCTATCAAAAAGAATATATTGATGGAAATGTTATACACTAATGTTTTCTTATTTTTGTGAGAGTTGAGCTCAACATTTTTGTTGGAAAAGTAGCATGCAAATATTAAAGCAAAGCAAATCCAATAAAATCCACTGACCCTAAACTCATTGTGTGAATTAAAATTCCACTGAGATAAAAGAGGTTTATGTGTATGAAAGCTCCTTTGGGCTTTAAGTATCAATTTAAAGCTATTCTTTTGCTTCTACGAATTAGAAATCACTTAATTTATCCTCATATACAATGTATTTTACAGACAGGTTCTGTATAATAAAATATAAGTTTTCCCACTAACCATGTCCTCTCCACAAGCAAGGATCTGTGGAGAAGCAAAGTGAACCATCCCATTATATTCTGAACCTCAGCTCAAAGGCATCCTGTTTTACAGTGGTTCTGATCCTATCTGTGGGGTCAGTTTCAGAGAAGAGCATTGGGTAATTATCTCCCCCCCCTCCCCACTGGCAGTTCTGCTCTGGGGTGTCATGGGATACCATTTTGTCCCCAATGCTATTTATCATCTATATGAAGCTGTAGAAGTAGCCATTGAAAGATTTATGTTGAGGTGTCTTCAGTATTTTGATGATACCCAACTCTATTCTCTGTAACATCTGATACAGGAAGGCCTGGGAAGATGGAGGTGCTGTCCTGAGTCTGGATAATAGGTCAGTTGCTTTTGACAGGGTCATATTTTCCCAGAAGGACCAGGTTCATAGTCAGGAGGTGCTCCTGGATCCATCTCTGTAATTAGAGGCCCAGGTGAGCTCAGTAGCTAGGAGTGCCTTACCAGCTTTGGCTGGTAAGACAACTACAGCCATTTCTTTGCTAGGAGGATAGCCTTACTACTGTCACCCATGTGCTGGTAATGCCCAAGCTGGACTATTGCAAATGTACTCTAAGTGGGGCTGCCCCGGGGGTTAGCCTGGAAACTGTAGATAGTGCAAAATGCAGCAGTTCGATAGCTCACTGGGGCAGTCTAGTGCCATCATGATACACTGCTGCTGAAAGAATTGCACTGGCTGCCAATTACCTACCAGGATGATCAAGGTGGTGGGACCATTGAACAAAGATCTATACACATTGGGACCAGGATTCCCAGAACATCATCTCACCCCTTATACACCCAACCAATTACTGTGCTCTGCGGAAGAGGGCCTCCTGCAGATGCCATGTTATCAGGAAATCCCACACAATGCTGGAATCAGGCCTTCAGTGCAGTGGCATCTACCTTTTGGAACTCCCTCCTGTTACATATCAGTCAGGCACTGTCTCTATTGTCTTTTTTGTGCCATAGAAGACCTTCCTTTTTCAATAAACCTTTTAGTGGAGATTTTTATCCCATGCTGTATCTGTATTGGATTTGAAATGTCACTCTAGTATGGGCTTAGGACCAGTAGTTGGCTAATGGCCATGAACAATTATGCAAATGGCAGGTTTTTGTCAACAACCACCAATGCAGATTCACAGATTCATACCATTGGTGCTGCGCCATTGTAGTTGGTTGCATGGGAACTTGCACCAGAGCTCAGATGAAGTATGCAATGTTAATGCTGAGATAATATGCTACAGGGATTAGTAATGTACTGTTTTGCCAAAGACCATTCTTTTAGTAGATCAGATGAACTTCAGTCCAGAAAAGACACCGAAGTACTTGCTTTATAAATGCTAAAAATGCCAGAATGGTTGTGAATAATCTCTATTTTCAATTTCTGCATGTAATCTAGCAATTGTGATGTGATGGCAATTCAAAGAGCCCAAAGGTCCATAGGGTAAAACAAACATGCATAGATATTTGGAGAATAATACAGTGTACAGGTGCTTATATGCTAATGCTAGAAGTTTCTAAGCCAAGTTCGGTGAGCTAGAGTGCTTGGTTTTAAAGAAGAGCTAGAAGCTATTCTCAGAAACTCAGCTAGAATACAGATCAGGAAAAGAACCAACAAGAACAAGACAATGCTAGAGCTATTAGAGGCCAAAAGGCCTTCTTCAGAACATGGAGGTCTTGCGCAGACGAGGAAAACAAAAATGAACACAAACTTTGACAAAAGAAATGCAAGCAGACCGAAAGAGATATAAAGAAAGAATTTGAGGAGCACATAGCTAAAATCATTAAAGCTAACAAAAATATTTAAATACATTAGAATCAGGAAGCCAGGGAGGTGGTTGGAAGATAAAGAGATTGCAGAGAACCTGGATGAATTACTTGCCTGTCAAGACGTTGGGCAGATCTCTTTGCCATAATCAACTTTCTCAGGAAGGGAGTCTGAAGAACTAAAGCAAATGGTGGTGAGATGAAATTCTAGGCCTTATTGACAAATTAAAAACTGACAAATCACCAGGTCCAGGTGGCATATATACAGATGGTACAGTGGCAAAATCAGAAGTGCAGGGTCCCTTCATGTTAGTCTTAGCCCTCACCACCCTTCTTTGCTGCTGGGCTGAGAATAAGATCCTTCTCCCACAACAACAGTCATCCCTACAAGCCAATAAGCAAGAAAGAGAGTGTTAGCTACTGAAAAGAGTCTTCTCAATGGCTGACTCTCTTCCTTTCACTCTGATTGGCTCCAAACAGCAGGAAAGGACAAGGAAGCATGTTAGAATACTCTTCTCAGTGGCTAACACCCTTTCATGTTGATTGGCTCATAGGGAGACATAGAGACCCTACTGGGACCCTGCTCTCAAACAAGTAAGGTGTGTAAGACTCCCTGAGATCTCGGACGACTAAACTCCTGAATTCACCCGACCCTTCTTAAATAACTCAAATGTGAAATTGCTGATCTGCTAACAAAAATGTGTCACTTATCTCTAAGATCAGCCTTCATACCTGAGGACTTGAAGGTGGGCAATGTAACACCATTTTTTAAAAAGGGATCCAGAGGGCATCCTGGAAACCACAGGCCAATCAGCTTAACATCTGTCCCAGGAAAACTGGTTGAAAGCATCGTCAATGATCAAATTACCAAGCCTAGAGAAGAACAAGTCTAGCTGTCTCACTGACCTTTTAAAATTATTTGAGTGTCAACAAGCAAATATATAAAGGCAATCCAGTTGACATTGTGAACTTACGACTTTAAAAAATCTTGTGACAAATTACCTCACCAAATACTCCTGAATAAGCTTTACAGTAATGGAATAAGAGAAGAGGTCCTCTTCTCTTGTGGATCAGTAACTGATTAAGAAACAGGAGCAGAGAGTAGGAATAAATTTACAGTTCTCCCAATGGAGGGATATAGAAAGTGGAGTCCGCCAAAGCTCTCATTCATAAATGACCTAGAGTTAGGGATGAGCAGCAAGGTGGCCAAATTTGCTGATATCAAATTGTTCAGGGTGGTTAAAACAAAGGTGAAAGGGGGACTTCCGGGAAGGGTGACTTAGCCTGTGCCTGCTTTTGAGACGGGCTCCTGCCTCAAAAGAAGCTTATTCAGATATATCAGTCAGTTTTTTCTTTTTTTTTTGACTGATTAAACTTCTCCCGGGTAGGGAGAAACGAAGAGATTAACCTCAAAGCCTATTTTTGTTGGGACGACCAGATCTCATTAATTTATGGGACGAGGTCCAGCCGACGATTTATGGGACGGATTTTCAACAGCAAGCTCTATCTGTTAAAGCGAACGTTCATCTTATCTTCTAAGAGAGAACGCACTAACAGGCAAGCACCCTTCTTTCTATATTTTTCTTTTACTTGACTTAAATTGTTGCTGTTTAAAAGAGATTTGCCAGATTGATCAGTTTTTGACATCTCACTGGGGAGCCATAACTTCTCTCTGCTACGCACTAATTAATAGCTTATCTCTGTTTTTGTTGCAAAAAGCTGTCCTGGATTTGCATTCTAAAGATATACACAGAAGAGGGATTTCTATTCCAGATTTTTATTTTGAAAAATATTATACTGTTTTGAGACTACTCTCTTTTTGGTCTATTTTATTTTGACGAATCTGTTTCTTGACGATTGCCATTAATTGTTTCGATCCTGGGAACTGCATTTTGTTTACTTAACTATTGGAGAGATAAGGCTGTCTGCTCTGTTTATACTGTGATGTCACCAAGTTTGGAGAATTAACCCAATTGTTGCTGAAATAAGAAGTGGTTTTCCTATATTTTTCTTTTAAAATGGCAATTAAGAAAGTGGCTGAAAATCTGGAAATAACTATGTTTCATAAAATAATGGATGAGATTGAGATAATGAAAATTGAATTGAGTAAAATGAAGCAGGAGATTAAAGATATAAGGGTCCCTGTGAGAGAGGTGACCCTGGAAGGGGTCCCTGTGAGAGAGGAGACCCCGGAGATTGGAACAGGGGTCCCTGTGAGAGAGGAGACCCTGGAGACTGGAATAGGGGTCCCTGTGAGAGAGGAGATCCCGGAGATTGGAACCAACGTGGAACAGGAACAAGATTTGGAGTTTATGGACTTTAGAAATAAAATCTATTGTTTGGAACTCAATGTTATCTCTGAAGAAATGAATGAAGATTCTAGAGATAAAGTTATCAATGGCATGGATAATCTTCTGGACTGGAATGATGTGATGGAGCCCAATATAGAGAAAATCTATGGAATTAACTGCAGCCATGTGACAATGGAAAAACTTTTAAGAGATGACCCAGTGTATTTTGAAAAAAAGAACAGAGATATGATTTTACAGCAGTATTTCAGCAACCTATTCAGAATGGATGGCAAGAAAATATTTGGGATAGAGGTAATTCCCATCAGACTCTTACTATATGACTATGGCTTTGACAGCAAGATTATTATGGAATACTGATAATGGAAGATTGGATATTGAAATTACTGGACTTAACAAGACTACTGAAGATGGAAGATGGAAAATGGAACTAATAGAGATAATAGAACAATGGCTACTGAAATTATTGAACTTAACAGATTCTGATGTGATGGATTAATTGAAATGTTTATTTTGACTATGGTTATGACAATAAGATTATCATAATTAGTAATGAGATGGATTAATCGATATGCTTATCTGGAAAAAAAAATTGATAGATATATTTCTTAAAGAATTGAAACCTCTCTTTGACTTTTTGTGGAAAGAATAAAGTAATGTTTATGAGATTTGATGATTAAGTAAGATAACTACTGGAGGAAAGTGATTTTATAATATGACTTAAGAGACAGGATTGTTATATATTATAGACTTATAACTGATTTGATCTTTGACAAATGGGAAGTCAATATTTTACTCTTTATTTTTTATTTTTGTTTTTTTTTCTTTTTTTCTTTTTGTTTAACTATTTTTGATTTTGTTTTTTGTCTTTGAATGTTTTATGATTTTGTCTTGTATGTTTTATGAAAATCTGAATAAAAATTATTGAAAAAAAAAACAAAAAACAAAGGTGAAAGGGCATTAAAATGGCAAATGCAATTCATTGTAAGCAAGTATACATTGGGGCAAAAATCCTAACATCAAATATTGTTCATGGGTCTGTACTGGCAATGACTGGTCAGGAAAGAGATCTTGGAGTTGTGGTCGGTAGCTCAATTAAAATATTGACCCTGTTTGCAACAGCTGTGAAAAACATGAATTTCATGCTAGGGATCATCAGGAAAGGAATTCCTATGCCGTTATACAAATCTATGGTGTTACTACACTTAGAATACTGTGTTCAGTTCTGATTTCTGCAACTATAAAAGAGGATTAGAAGACTATCAGTGACTACTAGCTAAGATGGGTACATTCTGCCTCCAGTGTTGGAGGCAGTATGGGAATTACAAGTGGGGAGAGTGCTACTGAACTTAGCTTGTGGGCCTCCTATAGGCATCTAGTTGGCCACTGTGAAAAGAGAATATTGGACTAGATGAGCCTTAAGCTTGCTCCAGCAAGGCTTTTTAAAAATGTTCTTACACTCATTTTTCCCTGGCTGCTGTTGCTTTCTTTTTATTGGATTGGTGTTATGGGTGATCCAGTTCAATCAGGGATCATGCAATGAATTTGTTATGAATACGACATAATCCGTTAGATCTGGCTAGCTTTAATTATTATATTTATAAGCTTTTCAGGCAAACCTCACAAAGTGGTTTACAAAAAAATGTTTAAACAAGCATAACTTAAACCTATATAATAAAACAGCAAAGACACACTACAAGGAAAATACATTTTTTGAAACCTAGAGCTCTCCTCTACTGAGAGCAAGACATTTCTTCAGTAGCCCTATGGTGTGGGCTAGGGGAGGGAGAGAACACCTCAGCTGGAACACCCGGAGCTCTCTCCTGAGCAGCTCTCTAGCTGTTCTGTCTTCTTGCTTCCCTTCTCCTAGGCCAAGATCGTTCTCAGGTAGCCCTGGAGTGGTGGCTGGAGGAGGGAGAGGCCAACATCCAAATCTTTATCATTTAGCTAAAAGCCATCAATTATGCACATACACACAAAAAAACCCTCTCAGACCATGATGAAAACAAAAGAGCTCATCTAACCTTCCACGCTACAACAGTACTAACGAACAACAGCACATTACAAAAGAAGTGGATTGCTACCATTTACAGTTTAACTCAATACTTTAACCTAAAGTTAACCTCCTCTTTTATCTGGCTTCTTCCCCACAGCTTTCATTGTGCTGGCAGTTAACCATTTGGGATTTGGCCCATGTCTTTTTAATAGGCAGAACTGCAACAAGGAAGATAGCTAGACTGAATATGATACTACAGGGCTGGCTTGTCAGTAGAAAGACCAGTATGCCCTCTCCTTCCCAATCTCTTTTGTTCCCCAACTACTTTGCTAAGACTTTCTGTCTTGGGCAACTGTACGGACTACACTGGAGCACTGGGTGCTCCAGTGTTTCTCCACAGCAAGCTGTCCACATTGACACCAGCACTCCTCCAATGGAATCCCTCTGAAGTATCCTAAAGTAACTGCAGAAAGAAGGCTACAGTAGGGCCCCACTCATATGGCGGGTTACGTTCCAGACCCCCACCTAAAAGCAAAACCCGCCTTAAAGAGGAACTCATTCAATAGAATGGAGCCCGATGCCCGAAAAATGCCATAAAAGCGGAGCAAGCGCTGTATGAGTGGGGCCTTACTCTAATTGAAAGCCGCTGTATTAGCAGAATGCTGAAAAGCGGGTCACCAAAAAGCGGGGCCCTACTGCATTCTTGCCAAGGTCATTACTTTCCAACACTTTGGACATGTAGGTTTGGTTATATGAACTGAGGAACACAGGAAGCTGCCTTACACCGAGCCAGACTATTGGTCCAGCTAGCTCAATATTGTCTACACTGACTGGCAATGGCTTTCCAAGGTTGCAGACAGGGAGCCTCTCCCAACTCTCAGTGGGGGAAGGAAGAATCAGGAGTGCACTCTGAATGTGCTCGGGTAGATTTTTATGAATGCGTTGCGAATTTGAAAGATTCCTTTAAAAAATTGCAATATTTTGGATTCTTCAACTTGCAAAGGTGGTTACTTCCCTTTAGCATTATAAATCTAACTGAGTTGACCCCTGAGGAAGAAGAAATTATAAATTACCAGCCTTTAGAGAATGTTCTTTGCACTGAAAAATTTGGGGTACATAAAAGCTACTATGGTAACTTCTCAATATTCCTAGTGTCAGCAAAGTAATACAACAATGAAAATGATTTTTTAAATACTTATAAATAAATAAATAAGTGATTGTTATTTCAGTTTTATGGATAGAAAATGTACCTAGCCTCAGTAAAGAAAGCTGATCTTGGAATGAAAAGTTTATTCTCATTAAAGTTGTTATATAATTTCCTATTAAACTTCTAAAAACGTTCATTGTTACAATATTTGAAATAAAGTTTAATCCTAGACTAAGATTAAGCAGAGAATTAATCCAAAGTAACATATTTCAGAATGAAGTAAGCAGTTACATCTGCAGTCTTGAGGTAGTATGCCACCAAATCCTATATATTCCTATTTTTCCTTATTAAAAAAAAGGGGGGGGACACACAAGTAATATAAGAATTTAAGGCTCATTTTAAAGATTTGCATTCCAGCATCCTGGAGTGGGATGTACCAGTTCTAGCACATTGTTGAAAATGTTATGCTGGCGCTTCATACTTTTTTTGCACCACTCTCCTTGCTCTCAAAAAGAGCTCTCCTTTTTTATGAAACACACATGGCAATTGGATACAGGAGTATATTTCCCATCTAGAATATGCTGCCCAGAGCAGATTGCATCACCTTGCTATGTACACAGTCCTTAAGTTTCAGGGACATTTTTTTAATCTTGCAGGAAAATATGTTTTCGGTCTAAATTGTAATAAGCATGAAAATGCCATATTGGGTCAGACTAATGGGCCACCTGTGATAGTAGCATTACCAAATGAAAAGAGAGGTATAATCCATTCCCTGATATTGATGATGATGATGATGATGATATTTCCATTTATAGACTGCTCGCTATCTGAAAGATCTCAAAGCGGTTTACAATAGAATACACAAGGTACAATAAAAAACATACCAAATTAATTTACAAAGCAAAATACGTGAACAATATATATGTACATAAATGCAATATAAAAGTCAGAGTATTACAAGCAGTATAATATAAATAACAACCAACATAGCACAATACAACCATTCACCATCTATTCCATGTAACCACTACCATCATTTACCTCAAACATATTAACCAACCACTCATACATTATGCAGATTATGCAGACACAAGGCTACATAAAGAATACAATGTTCAGATAACCAAGAGATTCATGTAACCATTTAGGATACTGGAAAATCTATAGCCTGATCCTATGCAGAGGCTTAAGCGTACCCAGCTCTGCATAGAACTGCCCACAGAGATCTTTTTGTCTGTGAGTGTTCTTAGGGATAATAATGTTTCATGAGGAACTGAAGTGGATTCTTCTTTCAAAAATTAATTAGAAGCATTATGGACACAGTATGTAGCATTCCTGGGCCCTTGTGTCCTCTGGATGTTCTGGACCACAACTCCCACCAGCCCCAGCCAGGATGGCCATGCTGGCTGGGGCTCATGGGAGCTGCAGTATTAAACATCTAGAAAGCACCAGGTTGGTGAAGGCTGCATTATTACATCATCAACTGTACAAAGTATTTCCCTACTACTTTCTTAAACAAGAACATGGGGTTCTTGTTTGAACATGGGGTGCTACTATCACAAGACTGGCAATGCTGAGGCTGGGTGGTTTGTAACTTCAGCTGTGAAGCTCCCATGTGTGATTTCCTACTTCCAATCTGTCTGCCCTCATTAGCTTTTGTGCTGCTGCAGCAGGAACTGGCACACCAGGATTCCCCGCAACCAGCATTGGTCCTCTTGGCAGGATCTCTGCTGGGACAAAGACAGGCAAGACAGGCCCCAAGTAGGGGTTAAAGGCTGTTGAAGCATTGGTGGCTAAGCTTGGTGCAACTGAAAACATTGGCTTTAGTGTTTGGTATTGATAAATGGAATCAGTGTCGATGAAATATGGAGATCCCTCCCCCCTCTTTTTTGGAATGTCTGAGGCATATGGTTCACAGGTTGTAATGGGGCACCAGGCATCATGGCATTGGCTAGTTGCATTGATTCTCCTTGATCTCTCAGCTGCTTTTGATACTATCGACCATGGTATCCTTCTGGGGAGACTCACGGAGTTGGGAGTCGGGGGTACTGCTTGGCAGTGGCTCCGCTCCTACTTGGTGGGTCGTCACCAGAAGGTAGTGCTTGGGGAACACTGCTCGATGCCCTGGACTCTCCATTGTGGAGTCCCGCAGGGATCAGTACTGTCCCCCATGCTTTTCAACATCTACATGCAGCCGCTGGGTGCGGTCATCAGGAGTTTTGGGGTGCGTTGTCATCAGTATGCTGATGACATGCAACTCTATTTCTCCTTTTCATCCTCTTCAGGTGAGGCTGTTAACGTGCTAAACCGTTGCCTGGCCGCGATAATGGACTGGATGGGGGCTAACAAACTGAAGCTCAATCCAGACAAGACCAAGACGCTGTTGGTGAGTGCCTTCACTGCCCAGATGGAGGATGTTCATCCTGTTCTTGATGGGGTTACACGCCCCTTGAAGGAACAGGTTCGTAGCTTGGGAGTCCTTTTTGATCCTTCCTTGTCTCTCGAGGCCCAGGTGGCCTCGGTGGTGGCACGGAACGCTTTTTACCATCTTCGACTGGTAGCCCAGCTACGTCCCTATCTGGACAGTGATGACCTCGCCTCAGTTGTTCACGCTCTGGTAACTTCTAGGTTGGACTACTGCAATGCGCTCTACATTGGGCTGCCCTTGAAGATAGTTCAGAAACTACAGCTAGTCCAGAATGCAGCGGCCAGACTACTGACGCGTACCAGAAGGTCTGCTTATATAACACCCGTTCTGGCCCGTCTGCACTGGCTTCCTATTTGTTTCCGGGCTAAATTCAAAGTGCTGGTTTTGACCTATAAAGCCCTACACGGCATGGGACCGCAATACCTGGTGGAACGCCTCTCCCAATACGAACCTACCTGTACACTGCGCTCGACATCTAAGGCCCTCCTCCGAGTGCCATCCCATCGAGAAGCTCGGAGGGTGGTGACCAGAACTAGGGCCTTCTCGGTGGTGGCCCCCAAATTGTGGAATAGTCTCCCCAATGAGGTACGCCTGGCGCCGATGCTGCTATCTTTTCGGCACCAGGTGAAAACCTTTTTATACTTTATGTATCTTAATAATTGTTTTTATCGTGTATTTTAAACAGTATCTTATTATTGTTATATTTTGATGTTGCTTGGTTGTTGTTGTTTGTTGTTTTGACTTTTGATTCTGTTATATTTACTGTATTTATATATTTTGCTTGTTTTATCTTTTATGTACACCGCCCAGAGAGCCTTTTTGGCTTAGGGCGGTATATAAATTAAATAAAATAAATAAATAAATAAATAAAATTGCTGGGCCAGCATGGCCATGTTCCTCTGCTGAATCAGGTTATTATGCCTATTGATCTCCAACTGTGTTTTTAAGTGTGGTGGTGGGTGAAGATATTTGCAGTTCTTCCTTGAGCATCGTCCCTGATAACTCAGCTGCTCCAGTGCATATTCATATTCATGCACAACAATCTGAATTAAAATAATGTTGAGACCCTGCATATGCAGTCAATATTGACTAGCCCTTCATGAACGGAACACTACGAGTTCCTGTCTTTAGATTCCAAATCCATGTTCTGATCTTGGAGCAAACACTTAAAACATATTTCTCTGCAAGATAAAGAAGTGTTCCTGCAATCTAGCCAGGACTTTTCATGAAGCAAAGTGAAGCAATCTGTTCTGAGAGGCAGATTCCAGAAAGGACGGCCTATTTCTGTTGCTTATTGCCAGTGTGTATATCTGATAAGACTTCCTTTCTGCTGAAAATAAAAGATGGTAGGTGCCCCAAATTTCTTTCCAAAGAGACTTGTTGAGAGCATCTGCACAAAGTTATTTATTTGGATGACATATTCTTGATAAAATGTATCCAGGTACATATCTTTTTATTGGCATAGCATTAGTTTCATATGACAAGGCAACTAACCAAAATTATTGTATCTTAAAAAAAAAAGTAAGGAACCAAGCATAAACTTTTTAGTGTTATTGGTGCATTGAAAAATAACAGTAAAAGTCATTGTATTCGTACTAGTGATTTAGGACAGTTACATTACTGTAAAAAAAAACTTTGTTCATGGCTGTCAGAAGAAATCCTGACAGAATCCACACATTTGCCATATCCATTACGAGTGTAAAGAATTGCTTTGAAATGCATGATCCAACTGTTATACATCCTCTAGTTCTTCATCTGATTCTCAAACATTTTCCCTCTAGTGCTGAAAAGCTTTCGTATCAGTAAAGGTAGCAATGATAGAACACCTCTCACTTAAAATATTTTGATAGTAAGTTGGCAATCGGGCCTTAGATGTCTATGGTGGTAGTAGCACAAATCATTTGTCACAACCTAGGACGTGTGGACTGACTGCAGCCCCTGGAATATTTTTATACAGTCCATGGTCTGAGTATCAGTCAGAGAAGTTCTGCTTTAGATTTCTAAACCTAACCAGTTACAGCCAGTAGCGTAGTGGCAAATTCAGAAGGGAAGGGTCCCTTCATGATAGTCACAGCCACGTCCCCCTTTCTTGCTATTGGGTTGAGAATGAGATCCTTGTTAATGCCTTCTCCCACAACAACAGAAGTCAATAAGCATCAACAGGAGCCAATAAGCATGAAAGGGGGGAGTATTAGCTACTGAAAAGAGTCTTCTCAGTGACTGCCTCGCCTCCTTTCACTCTGATTAGCTCCAATCAGCAGGAAAGGACAAGGAAGCATGCTAGAAGACTCTTCTCAGTGACTAACACACTCCCCTTTCATGCTGATTGGTTTGCAGGATGCTGGAGACACAGGGACCTGGCTGACACCCTGCTCCCAAAAAAGTAAAGGGTTTAAGGACCTCCCAAGACCCTGGATGACTACAATATTTTGTAGTCAACTCAATATTTTGAATATTTGGGCAAATGTGATACATGCTTCTTATCCACCATATTGGCCTGGTTCACATACCACATCATACCACAATTTAAAACAAACAAAGATTTAATCTGAAAAGTTCTTATGGTACTCCTCCCCCACTTCTGCTGCTGCTGTGCTGCAGTCAACTGAACAAACTGTGAGTGGTAAGCAAGGTTGATAGAAATATCTGTGGGCTATAGGTATGTTCTTAAACCACAAGGTTTTTTGCCTATTAGTGAATATAATATATAATGCTGGGGAGTGGGGAGCATGGAAGTCATACACAGCTGGATAATGGTCACCCGTATTCTCCTTCTAATGCATTAACTGCAAAGCAGCTATTGCTTATGGACCAAGCATGCATGCTTGATTGATTTAAAGCAGCGCCAGGATTACTGTTCCTGTCAAGTAAGCTCCAATGTGAGTGGGGCAGTGAATTCGCTCTGAGTTTTAGTCCGAACTTTCAAGGAGCTACCCAAAGTGAAACTCCTTGAAAGTTCGGACTGAAACCCAGAATGTATTCACTGCCCCACTGAAATCGGAGAGACCACCCTCCACTGCAAGTAAGGAAGGCTGCTGTACATGCCTGACAATGATGATGGCACAACAACTGCAAGAAAACACAGAGTGATTCAGGAGGGATCAATCCCTGGTCATGAACCCAAGGTCCTGATGCCCAGGCCAGCGAGCACTGAAGGGGGAAAAGATACCAAGTGTTCTGAGAAACAAATTAATTAAAGCCTGTGATTTCTGGACCACAGGCTACAGAATGCTTTTAACCTAGATGTTCTGATGCTACTAATACTTTCAGTGGTATTTTTAATACTACAATTAAAAAAAAAGGAAAATATACATTGTATCAAAATATATATTGTCAAAAGCCCCATCACTTTCAGATTTGTCATATTCAGTCTCATATGAATTACATATGAAAGCATTTTTCATACATATACCCAATCTTTTATATACATTTTAGTAGCACTGATGCTGTAGCTTACTTACTAATAAGTATGATAAAATGGTAACTATTCATGAGGGCGCATGTTAAAAAAGAAAATCAACAAACAGAAAAGGAAAGTCATTAGTTTTAAGAACCAACAAATAAATTAAACCTTGCCTAAGATGTATTGATTTTCTGTGGCCTTGCCTATAGAATAATGTCAAGCATGCCTGACAATCCATTAGATTTAGCATACAAAATCTACTTACATTTATTTGTTATTTGTGTCCCAAAAGATATACGAGTATCAGATCTAATTCAGATTTTAGCTGTACTAGAGTAAATCAGAAATATTTTCATGGAACTCCTTGGACTTGCATCAGTGTCTGAGAGATCACAATTCAGATATTTTTAAAAAATGGGAAGTAGAGTTCAGTAAGCCATGGAGTAGGTTGAAGTGACTAAGAAAGCCGATAGTTCACAGAAAAGGAATTGTTTTGCTGTATTGCCAAGCTATTATTCAAAGCATATTGCCACAACAGTATACAAGTTTGGCGAGATATTATGTAATAAAATAATAAATTGTAACAAAAAAGAAAAATGTAATAGAACAAACCATATACAATAATACAAATGAATTACACAATATTAATACGTTCTAAGGTTGCAGAGCAGGGATATGCTGAAGCTTTAAAGTACAACCAGAAATGGGCAAATGAGTTTGATTCTTGTCTCAAATCCAACTTGCTGAATCTGTGTTCCGATTTGGAGGAATTGGCAGCTGGCCTGGCCCAAGCTGTGTTGCTGCCTAAGGTGAAGGGCAAAATGGCACCCATCCTTCCATTTCATGTGCAGACTCTGACCAGACTGGCAGCTGAATTTTACTTTGTCACTGGTGACAGGCCAGAATCTTCGACCAGGCTAGCCTACTGGACACAGGGTAAGCACATGCATCTTTGCCCTCCAACATCTTGCCAACATGCCCTGTCCCCCAGCACCCACCATCTGAGATGGATGCCTCACCTGCCTAATGGTAGGGTCTAGCTTTGTCCGAAAAATCCAGGAAAACTCAGGCCTCACAGATGGCTTTTTAAGATAAGTTTATTAGATATTAGGTCAATTATTTTTCATCTCAGTTTGTTCTGTGTTATAGTTTCATGCTTCTGGAGGGCACCAGCAGATATCATAACAAGAAGGGGAACTGAGCATATACTGACTACCATCTGCCACATCTAAGCCAGAAGCCTGAACCTCAAAACCAAATTCTGCACAACCCTATTGAGAAATGCAAAACGTAAATTCTCCTTTTAGAACACACACACTATTATTTACACCATGACAGTTTCTATAACAAAGCTGTTTATATTTGTATGCATTTTAATTTGATACTTCATTAGTGCTCCATCAGTGACCAAGAAGGTATTATAAAAGGTAAGGCCACATCTCAGTGTGGCATACTCAGATACAATATAACAGTAATAATAATGATGTTTATATATGTCACTTTTATAGTTATTTTGCAGATTAGGGTCTAAGGCAAAGACCACCTTGTGAGCTTGTGTTTAAGGTGAGACCTGAACCAAGAATAGTTCACAGTTCATACACTTAACCACTGACACATCAGCTCTACAAATACGCTGAAGGGCGAAGCAATGTTATCTTAGCTATTCTTGGGAAACATTTTCATGTTTGAATACCACAATATTAAGCAAAGGAATTCTTCTCCTGAATAGATTGGCTGAAGCTATAGCACAGGGAGAAGGGGAAAGACAAGGAGAAAGAATACATATTTTGCCAGGCTGATTCATGCATTGTCTTAGTACATATGTCCTCCTGTCTTCAGGACCATTAACACAAGCCAGAATTTACACACAGAAATGGATATGTAAGTAGTTCCTTCCCATGTGATTTTTCTACTGTGCCAATGAGGTAGCACACAGCCTCATGTGATATATGTGGAGGAGGGAGGGAGAAGAATGAGCCCAAAGCTGGCTTTCCTTTACTATTGTGTGTACAACCTATACATCTGGGCTATAATTTATTTATTTTATTTATTTTATTTTATTTATAGACCTCCCGTAGCGAATAGCTCTCTGGGCGGTGAACAGCACAGTTAAAATACAAAGTTACAATAAAACATACAAAATCACAACAAAGTAGAATAAAAACATTAAATACAAAACATGAACGTTAAAATGCCTGGGAGTATAACCAGGTCTTAACCTGGCGCCTAAAAGAAAGTACCGTAGGCGCCAGGCGTATCTCCTCAGGTAAGCTGTTCCATAGTTCGGGGGCCACCACAGAAAAGGCCCTAGATCTAATAACAATCCTCCAGGCATCCTGATGGGTTGGTACCCGGAGGAGGGCCCTAGATACTGAATGAAGTGAACAGGTAGGTTCATAGCGGGAAAGGCGTTCCATCAGATATTGCGGTCCCACACCGTTTAGTTTAGTTGTTTTGAACTATTAATTCCATCAGCCATGATGGCTAGGGCTTAAGCAAACGAGTGCTCAGATTTTTGCTAAATCTATTTAAGTAAAGTGCCTTTATGCAAGCAGATCTGCTTTTGAGTTTCCAGCTTGTCGTTTCAAGTAGTAAGCTTGCACAGAACATTGTTCTTTGTGAAATCTGTCCAGACATGAAGCAACACTGTAGGAAAGCTAGTACATCTTTAATGAGATACTGACTTCCCTACCACAACACTAGAACTTAGAGCTCAAGTTAGTTCTAGTCTGCCACTGAATGCATCTCAGGAAAAACAGCTAAAGCATATTCTGAAAAGGCAAGACATTTTTCCCCCAGGTGAAAATTGAAGCATTTTTAAATAATTCCTTAATTTTTTTTGTCTTTGCTTATATGGTGTGAAAAGGCCAGAAAAATATGTAGACCCCCAATAATATGGCAATAAATAAAGGTGAACCATTGAATCTGAGCTAACTTTTCAGAATATGATCACCAACAATATCAAAATGATTTTGAAATGCAGACTTCCAACATGTCATGCCTTAACAAATTTATGATGTAAAACATTTTCATACTTTGGACTCACAATGACAAAATGCAAAGTTTCTGGGTGTAAGTTTGTACAACAATAAATGAATCAATTGAAGACAAACATTAAAAGATTTATTTGCTAATGGGCACCACATCAGGGTTACTCATGCAACACTGCCTGCAGAATTCCTAAACCGAGTTCAGAAGATACAGATCGATGCACCTGTAAAGAGAGCCTATATCAATCTCCATTTCATTCATTAGCTTCCACTCTGAGCTGGTTGACTGCTAGTTAACTCTTTAATGTGGGAGAAACTGTCAGTGTAAAGGCCACTGGGGTGCACATATTTCCCTGCTGTACTTGACCTGTCGATATTTCTTGGAGCATACTGTTTAAACTGGTGAAGCTAATGACAAAATGGAGACCTACGGGGTTTGGGAGACTTTCGCAACTTTATCATGGCTTATGGTAAACACTAGAAGATTCATCCTGATACTGTCATTCTGTTTGTGCTTTCCTGCATATTAGTGAAGGCCTTAGATGATATAATTTGAATTATTCTGCCCCTGACATTACAGACAGGTGAAATTATGTTAAACCTAGATACAGGCACATTGAGATATCTAGGAAAAGAATCTGCAACAACCGCCATGTGTTTCATAAGACTTAGATCCTAAGGCATAGGTGAACAAAATCACATGAAGTTTAACATCAGGTTTCATGGCATGAAACAGTTTGGGCAAAAAGTCCATTGCTTTATAGCAGAAGGAAATGATGGCTCAAGTGTAAGAGTGATGACATGAACTATTCTAGGCATTTGTGTGAAGTACAAATACAAGCTTTAACACATAAAGGTATAAATTACAAAAACAAACCACCAGGACTTGTGGGTTTTAGTTATTTTCTTTAAACAAATATTTAATTTACTAATTTCCCTTGCCTTGGCATTGAATAAAATGAATATTTTCTCAGTAGAGCTGATCTCTTCTTCATTTAAGATTAGATGCAATATTGATATGCAAGGCTGCAAATAATGTTAATGTAAAATCCTTGAATATTTAGGACCACATCACTGTGTGCATTCACAGCAGTTCCTCGTTCATTAGTGGACAATCAGTAGTCTTCATATATTAGCTGAACTACTTGGGATCCGGGGGGGGGGGGAGAGAAGCATCACATCATTTTAATCCTCTAGTCAAATTGTTTGTAGATACATTTTTGATAACACCTGCTTTTTTCTCACTCTTGGCCAATGCAATCCATTGAGAATCCTGATTTCCAGAATTTCCCTGCAGAATTGTCAAACATATGTATTTGTATTTCATTACTTGGGTAATAGTCGATTTGCCAAGTTCATTTACTACTAGTTGCTGCTCAAATATCTCAGAGGAATAATTAAGGAATACTAAGAATGGAAACTGTAGTACGGTAGTGTGGGCTACAGCAATCGCTGAAATCCCACTCCTGATTAAGCTGCTGTCCAGAATTAAATATTCAGTAACTGAAATTCTGTTTTCTTCATTTGCTCTGTACAACTTATCTTCAAGGAGACAGAATAATTCCCTGTTTTGTGCAGCTGAGACCCAAAAACCTCAGAGTGCCAGTCAAACCCATTTTAATCTGTTATATTCCAGAAAGAATGGTATTTAAGCTGAAAATTGACTGGGTAATGTACTAAGTGCTGCCTTCTGTTCTAACTGGTTAAATTCACTGGCATTGCACCAAACAAAAATTCATTGCGGGAAGCTGTTGAACTGGGGAGAGATCTAATAAGAACCCCAGACTTCCGGTGAAGAATGAAGAAGTAGAATTGTTTTGTATTGGCTTTCTCTGCTGTTAAGCCAATGGAGGGGAGTGAACTACAGCCCTCTTGACATGATGAAAAACAAGCAAGCACAGTATATAGAATTGCCCTTTATGGTCCTAGATGATGCTCCAATACACTTGGGCTTTGGACTAAACACTTTAATTAAACTGCAAAACTACTAAACCCTATAGTGCAGCTTGCTAGTGTGGACACTGTGCATGGGAAATCAAACAAGGGTGCTTGAAAAGTCAAATGCCTCTGTTTGATTTCTGTGAGGAGAATTGAGGTGGATTTGCATTAATTGTTTCACCTACTTTTGCCTCTGGCCTTGCCCATCACCGGCATATGGCCCCTGGAAGGTTGCCCAGATGGGAATGTGGCCTCCTGATTTAAACAAGCAATAGTTCTCTGAGTTCAGCCACCACAGAGAATAGTAGTTTAAAACCAGAAGCAAAAGCTTCTGGTTTTCTGAGCTAAAAAGAGAATAAAGGGAGGGTAGAGTGCATAAGCCTGAGGTTTCTGCAAGCTCATTCATGAAGTGGTAAACAATGATTCTCCATTTAAGTCTGAATATGGATGGGTGAATCTGTCAATTTCAGTTTCTCTGTTTCTCATTTTTCTAATCTTAAATCAGTTCTCCACATTTCCATATCAGTTTGCAATTTTTCTATAAAAGTCCTCACCACATTTTGGTGCAAATTTCTCCTAATATACATATGATTGCATGCAAGCTTGCCTAATATACACATTTTTCAAGCATATTTTCCCTAACGTTTATATTTTCCCAATGTATTTTTTTCCATTAATATATGCATTTTATGCACACTTTACCTTAGTATCAAATCAAATCAAATCTGATTTGATTTCACCTTAGTATATACATTTTTATACACATTACTTGGCTGGAGAACTGCATTGCAAAACTCAGAGAAGTACAAATTTCAAAGAATGGCTGTGTTTTGGTTCATATATAGTTTGGAAAGTGCAAATTAGATAGATTTGCTTTTAAACGTTAAATGAATTTCTTTCCCATCCCTCAATCAGGACATAGTAACTGAGGACCTCTATTTGGAAGGCATCTATAACCTTACATCCAGGCCTGTTCAGGACAATCCGTGCTCCAAATCCTGTTACTGATAGATAAAAACTAGTGCAGGATAGAAAAAACATGGAAATTCTTACCGTGAATGTTGTAATGGCTACCAAGAACACCGTTTAAATGTGAGAAACGTAACCTCGCAGGTACCTAAGGGTTCAAATGGCAGTCCCACGAGTGCTGTCAGAACCCAGTTGAGGTTCCATGTCAGGAAATGATGTACTACTGGCAGGTTCTTTAACCCCGTTCCCATGATGAAATGCCTAAACAGCAGATGTGTGGACATGGGAAAGTCCCCCTTGCAGCCCACAACACTGCCTAAAGCTGCTGCATGGTGCTTGAGGGTGCTAGTGTTCAGGACCTTATCTAACCCTGACTGAAAGAACCCTAGAACATCTGCCATATCCCTGGCAGAAGGATTCCTCCCCCAGGCCTGACACCAGCCAAGGAAAACCTTCTAAGTGGAACCTTATGCCAGATTTCTAGAGGCCTTCCATGATGCCAAGACAGTGTCAAGGATTGCCTCAGAAAACCCCAACTCTGTCAACCAGAGCTGCTCAGCCACCATGCTGTCAGATGGAGGAGCTCTGGTCTGGGGTGAAGGACAGGCCCCTAAGTCAGCAAGTCCCCTTGAAAAGGCAGTGGTCGGGGTTCCCCTTTGGAAAAGTGTGGAAGTTCTGGGAACCATGGTCTCCTTGGCCAGTTTCAAGCTATCAGAATCACTTCCACCCTCCATAACCTGGGTTGCCTGCTGGTTTGCAGTAGGAGGCTGAATGATGGGAAGGCATAAAGCAGACCTTTCAACCACTTGGTCACCACGGTATCCACTCCTTGGGTCCCTGGGGACTAGTATTGCAAGAAGAACTTGTTAACCTGGGAGTTGTGCGGCATTGCAAAGAGATCAATGATCAGGAATCTGAACATCCTGGCCACCTATAGAAAGACCCAAGGGTGCAATTGCCATTCCAGATCTGACACAGTGGTCCTTCTGAGCCAGTCCACTGTCATATTTTGAACTCTGATATGTATTCTGCCTGCAGAGTCAGGAGATGGGATTCTGCCCAGCTGAGTAGATAATACTTATTATGATAATAAGCCTCCCTCATTAGGGCCCCCTATTTTGTGCCTCCCTGTTGGTTGATGTACACTTAGGCTGAAAAAATGTCCATTCTCACCAAGATATGACATCTCTGGAAGTGAGATACACTGGCCAACAGGATCAGCCTCACTGCCCTGAGTTCCAACCAACTGATATTCCATTGTGTCTTGCTGGTGGACCACACTCTCTGGGTCACATGGGAATCCAAATGTTCTCCCCAGCTAAACCTGCTGGCATCTGTGATGATTACCCTCTGAAACAGTACCTCCGAAGCTATCAAGAGCTTCTTCAATCCATCTTTGACATATTTGGGAACATCATCCCTGGAAGCAAGCTTCTCTTCCCAGAGCTTGCAAGTGCATGGTCTTAATGTGGTAGCTGCTGAGGCTCTTAATGTAGCTGCCTCTGTATCAAAGTCCCTGCACAATGCCACTTCTATATGTTTGTTGCATGTGTCTCTTGGGGGCCCCTTCCCTTCCGACAGAACGACAGCTGAGGAGGATAGAGAAGCCATGGGTAGAGATCCACTGCTTGGGTCTTCAGCTGTTCTATCACTTTTGTAGGGAAGAAGCAATGTTTGTTGACCAGATTGTGTGTGGGTTTGTGCTTGTTGAGGGTCACCCATTTCCTGTCTCTGGAGGTCATGAAATGAGTCTGGAAATGGGAGCGTGGTGCCCTGTGGCTGCCTGTCTGGGAATGCTGACTCAGTGCCTTTTGAAGAAGATGCAGAGGGTTCAGAATCCTTACTTTGTTCTTCCGAAAGCCCCATAATTCATCTCACTTTAGCAACTAAGGCTGGAAAGAATTCAGACTGAAAAAGCCTCCCCTTTGGGAGTAGGGCCTCCAGCTCATCCTCAGAGACATCTCCCTCCTCCCTGTCCTCTGAGGAGGGTGTGTGCTCTCAGTCCGAGAGAAGCCCCAAACAGTTGCCACTGCCTTATTGACTTTTCTTGTCCTTCCTTGTGAGCTTGACACCTTGGTGGTTAGCTTACCATTAGATGCATGCCTGTGCATCCCTATAGTAATCCCTCTTGGGCTCAGGGGTGGATTGGGGAGGGAAAGGATGAGTAGGAGGATGGTGAAGAAGAAGAGGAGGAGGCCACAGGAGGAGACTTGGTGCACCTCTTCTTTTTATGAGTTGCCTTCTAGGGTCTTTTCTTCTTTTCCCCCTTTTCCTTATGGGGTAGTGGTGGTGGCAGCAGATAGTCCCGCAGTTTGGGAGGACCCCACACCCTGCATCTTCCTGACCACTATCCCTTTGATTCACTAAAGGAATTTGGGAAACTCCTCCTGCCCTGGCAGAGAAATAGTTGTATTTGCACTCATCCCCCCCCTGTTTGTTTTTCATGCGTGTTTGGCACCAAAACATGGCTGTGCCCCACCTCCTGGTCACTAGTCTCCGGTTCCTCAGACAGGCAGCCCAGATCTGGTGATGCTGTCTTGCTGGCCATGGTGCTCAGGCACATTGCAGCCCCAACCAATCCTGTGGTAAGAGTGGGTAGGAGCCAAAAGCAGACAGGCGCTTTGCGGCCACTGCTGAATATTCCTTGCCACCCTGAACACTGGTGAGAGAAGGCATGGTGAACACAGCTGCAGCCGCTTGCTCTAAATTGTGGTTATGCCTCTGTGTCTGAGAAAGTGCGGCCCACAAAACTTCTTTCTCATTGTGCCTCAGCATGGGTCTCTACATGGAGTCCCCCTGCCCTGAGCTAGAGTAGACTGGGAAAGGAGGGTTTTGGAGGGAGGGAGAAAAAGTGGAGAAGACGGAGAACAGCAGTGGAGAATAAAGAGAGAAGATAGACTTGAGGCTGAAAAAGCTTGAAGCTCTCAAGGAGCTGGGGCCGACCCAACCATTCACTGCAGCAGGCAGAGCTGGAGAGTGGGATAGCCCCTTCCCCCAGGGTAAGGTCATTTGAAGAAAGACCCTGCCTGCACACCCAGAGGGAGGTGCCATCACGAGTACAAGGACTGCCTTCCAGGAACCTTTGGGTAACAGAGCCTTCTCAGCTCTGCAATGTACTAACTTTCCATGGAAATCCACAGATATACCCGTCAAATGATTATCAGAACATGATATAAGGACTATAATTTTAACAAGACTTTCATGAGGTCTGAGAAAGGTTCTGAACAAGTTTCTGCAAATTTTGTAGACCTGATCCCTGTGGAGTCTCACCAGAGCTTGAGCTGAAACACATCTAAAATACTGTCAGGTTGTTTTATTTGGGGTAGTGTTTGGGAGTCAAGATTAAGCTAGAAGACAAATGTTTTAGTGTTTCTTTTGATTTGTTGGGGTTTTTTTCTTAAATTTTAATAGGAATAACATCTGGTGTTTAATTTATTGCTATCTGCCCCAAGACTTTGGAGAATGGCTCATGCTATGAATGTGAATGAATGAATAACAAAATAAATAAAGCAAATCTTTAGTCCTAAATAGATAGAAAAAGGATTTAACCAGCTTAATATAAAGAGAGAAATAATACACAAGTAATGGACAGAGCACAGCAACAAGGTGTTAACAAATTATGCATTGCAATAAATGCTCTCACAAATTCTGTTGTAGAAACAATTAGAGTACTGATAGCAGTCTTATGTTGCTTCAAACTGTCTGGCACAATTGATCCACCATTATCTTTGTACTCCCTGAAGTCCAAGAATACTAACTCACTCAAACACCTTATAGTTTCTTCACCGTTCTCAAACCGATCAAATGGCATACTGAATATCCACAGCAAGAAGCTATTTCAATGGATCCAGGAATTCTAAATTCACCACATTTGACTCCCTGATTTATATTCATTCTTAGCTGTTTATAATTATTAAACTCTTGTGTGATCATATACTCCCTAAGCTTTCAGAGAATTGAGAAGAACTTAATAATTTGAGTTCTTTTTATACCTTGAAATGTTATGTCTGGAATTATGAAAGATGAATCACTCAAAAACTCTTTGTTGCTAATTAATTAGAACTGGGAAGATTTTGACTACTTTTCAAGTCCTCTTGATTGACCCATTTCAATTCTAAGAATTCATTATACTTGACTCTATACATGCATAGTACCCAGTAACACATGGGAAAATCCTTTATAATGAGTTGCTTCTTCAACCAGCGAGCATGGCCTGTTGGCATTTAATTTCAGAAGTATTGTTGAAGATATTCTACAGTGTTGGTGAAGATATGTAAACAGTAAATTGCACTGCCATAGCAAATATGATGTCTTGATTAGCAGGGTAGGGTCACTGTGTTCTGTCCCCATGTGAATTGGCCTACAGCTATCAGGAAAATAATGTGAATGATTGCACCAGATGTCCCTAGTTGCTTTTCTACACCTAGGATGGCATGTAGTGGGAGCACCCAGGATGCCACATCTTATGAAACCTGATCATGATAGTGTTGCAGCTCTGCTGTTTAGGGTATTGCAATGTAATAATATATGACTATATAAATACTTATATGCAGGGCCGGTTCCAAAGGGCGGCCAGGTTGGGCACTGGCCCGAGGGCCCCGCAGCTACAGGAGCCCCTGGGGGGGCCCTGAGGGGCCCTCCGCTCCCCTTCCATGATCCGTGGCACGAGCCGCACCACAGATAGGAAGACAAGAGCTTCCGAGCCACCCACCACCGCTGCCTGCCACCCGCCACCATCCTCCCGCTTCACCTACCTTTCTCTGCTATTCTTTGCGGCTGCGCGCACTGTGCGTGCAGGGTTGCCATCAATCAAGATGGCGGCCGAGGTTTCCGTAAGGGATTGAAGCCTCTGCTGCCATCTTCATTGATGGCAACCCTGTGCACGCAGTGTGCGCAGCCGCAAAGAACACAGAAAGGTAGGTGAAGCGGGGGGATGGTGGCGGGCGGTGGAAGCGGCAGGTGGCTCGGAAGCTCTTGTCTTGTGATCCGTGGTGCAGCTCATGCCATGGATCGTGGAAGGGGAGCGGAGGGGCCCAGGGCATGCTGATGCCCAAGGGCCCCGGCATTCCTGGAGCCGGCCCTGCTTATATGTCTACAGTTGCTGAACTTTCTCTGATAACAACCGGTGCTTCCACAAAATTCCCACTAAAACATGAGTGGCAAACCGGGAATTTGCCATCTAAACCAGTCTTCCTCAATTTTGAGTCCCAGATGTTGTCGGACTACAATGGCCATTGGCTAAATTGGTTGGGGATGATGGGGCTTGTAGTCCAACAACATCTAGGGCCCAAGATCGAGTAAAGCAAATCTAAACAAAGGTTGTCGGTTTTCAACAATTGTACATGTGTGATCACATGTGAACAGTTGGACGTTAACACATATCTACTCAAAGCCTATATAATTTATATATATATATATATATAGCAATATTGGCAAGCATTGTACAGGAGCAAACTAAGGCTGCAATACCAAAAATACTTTAGGCTCACTCCCAAATAAGGCAAGATTGTTACAATAAACTGCAGTTTTCCTTGACAATAAATGAATATTGCCATAAGTTAGTTCAGGCTGTATACACATCATACATTTAAAGCACATGGCTTCCTCCAAAGAATCCTGGAAACTGTAGTTTGTTAAGCGTGCTGGTAATTATTGCGCTGTGAGGGGTGAACTACATTCTTCGGGGGACGCTATGTGCTTTAAATGTATGGTTTGTATGCAGCCTTGGTCTAGAACTATTTTCCAGTTAGCTATGGGAAGGCAGTTCATGTACTACAATGACCACAGGTGCTGACTCTTGTACTCCTACAAGAAGTGAAGATTCATTGCTTCACATAAACCAGGCCTTTTGACAAGCTTCAGAGGCCTTGCTCCTGGACCCGCTTCTATTGATTATATAGGCAATGGCAGGCATGGGTTTTTCAGTTGTGGTAGCACTGCAGTCGTAACATTCCTTCCCTGGGGCACCCTGTTTGGCTTCTTATTTCCTGGCTTTAGGTAGGCTGCTTAAATATTTTTATTTAAACAAGTTTTTATACATTTTTTCTTGCTTTATTGTTCTGTTACTGCCTTTTAGTGTTAATTTTATTTATTATTGTTATTTTAATGACCTTGTTTTATTGATTTCTATTCCATTAGCTGTACACTGCTTTGAATGGACATGTGCAGATGATAAATTATCACAGCCCAGTTTGGTGCCCTTTCAAAAATATTCTCCTGAGCTGGAAAGAAGCAATAATCTGTGATCATTCATAATATGGTGATTGATTACAGCAGCTTCATACATTGAGATTATCAGGTGGCACCTCAGAGCTTGGAAAAGTTACTTTTTTGAACTACAACTCCCACCAGCCCAATCCAGTGGCCATGCTGGCTGGGGCTGATGGGAATTGTAGTTCAAAAAAGTAACTTTTCCAAGTTCTGGGCACCCTACAATTGCCACAATATTAAAACAACATGTAAATGCACACACAACACTAGCACAGGGAAGACCACAAGCCCAGAGGATTACAAAGCATTATAGGACATGTGCAGAATGTAGCCCTTGAACCATTTAACTTGAGTTATAGACATTATCCCCAAACTTTCAGTGTCCCACACCAGATTTTCTACTCTTTTTGAAAATGACTTAGCCACCTATTGAAATAATTAACTTCAGTGCTATGAGGTTCAGTGCCCAAACAAAACAGATCATCTGGTCCATCTGGAAATAAGAATCCAACCAGTGGTTCACATAATTAACTGCTTATGATTAACTAAGAGAAGGTAACAAGGGGTGCATCTAAAATTATGAGCTGTATTTTAAAAGGATAAAAGTATGTCCTTAAAAGTCCCAAATGAAAGTAGAATGAGAGAAGAACCTGTCAGTTAACCTCCAGTGTGGGATGCGGGGGATAGGATATTAAATTAATGTAAACCAGACTATAATCTGTATTATATAAATTTTTTATATTTCAATCCGGTCCTCAATTTTATAAGGCTGCTTTATTCTTCTTTACTAGCCTTAAAGTTAGCCAGTCATGCATCCAACTTTCCATAACATTTTTAGTGCTTTGATTCTCACTCATGCTAGATAGTGTAGGAATCTGAAGTAGCTCTATTACAGATGAATTGGACTAGTTGAAAAGTGTCTCTTATGATGCTGAGGAAGGGATGGTAGTGGAAGCAGCTGGAGATTTGTTGCTGTTACAGGAAAGTCAACGCTTTCATCACCAGAGGGATCTCACTAACTACAGTACCTAATTATGTTTTTTGTTTGTAATTCAAACAAAAGTTGGTTCCAAAAGGGATCTCTCTTCTTAGCCTCTAGGTTTTGTCTAGCTGTTTTGAACTCCTAATTCCATCAACTTGATTTTAAATGGTTTTATGTAATTCTGTTCACCATAAACCCATAAATAAACAAAGAGTACACAACAATCATAATATGATGATGCCTGCATAGCACAACAGGTATTCGGCATCATAGCTCTGAAATATCACAGTGTTTCAGATGCGCCACTTCAACTATATTTAATAAAATTGAAAGTGTGGGGGCTAGAGCACATAATGACATAGAGAGGGGCTTGCCTTGCCAATGGACACAGCTGTTTTTAAATATCTGAATCACGTGTATGATCAAGTCTTGGAGAGGGAAATGTGGAAATCTTGGAAAAGAGGGGAGGGTAGAAGAATTCACAGAAAAGAAATCTGAAGCACCAGGGCTTTCATAATAGTGGTGGCAGGCAAGATATGATCTTGAGCTTCTTTGTTTGAGCAGTTACATACCTCAGTGGCAGAGAACATATTTTGCATGCAGAACGTCCTAGGTTTAATCCCTGACATTCCTTGAAAGATTTCTGGTTGACATCTTGGAGAGCTCCTGCCTGTCATATCTGTCTTTACCAACCTGGCTTTGTTTATTTATTTATTTATTTATTTATTTTATTTTATTTTATTTATAGACCGCCCATAGCGAATAGCTCTCTGGGCGGTGAACAGCACAGTTAAAATACAAAGTTACAATAAAACATACAAAATCACAACAAAGTAGAATAAAAACATTAAATATAAAACATGAACGTTAAAATGCCTGGGAGTATAACCAGGTCTTAACCTGGCGCCTAAAAGAAAGTACCGTAGGCGCCAGGCGTATCTCCTCAGGTAAGCTGTTCCATAGTTCGGGGGCCACCACAGAAAAGGCCCTAGATCTAATAACAATCCTCCGGGCATCCTGATGGGTTGGTACCCGGAGGAGGGCCTTAGATACTGAACGAAGTGAACGGGTAGGTTCATAGCGGGAGAGGCGTTCCATCAGATATTGCAGTCCCACACCGTTTAGTTTAGTTGTTTTGAACTATTAATTCCATCAGCCATGATGGCTAGGGCTTATGGGAGCTGTAATGCAAAACATCTGGTGGTAATGCAAAAGATTGGTGAAAGTTGTTGTAGAGTATATTGAGTGGTTAACCTCAGCATAAGGCAGCTTTATATGTTCATTTGACATGCAGAAGGTCCCACATTCAATCCTCAGCATCTCCAGGTAGGTCTGGGAAAGGCCCTTGTTTGAAATCCTGAAACCCATTATAATATTGTCTATACTGAAGCTGATAGTCAGCATGGACAATATGAACTTGATGGACCGATTGTCTCATTAGGACAAGATACTTCTTCTGTTCATATCCTATCCTTCGCACAAATCTTTGCCCCCGATTCCTATTCTCCCTGATACCAATGGTGCTCCTGAATCTCCATAAAACAGCCTTTCTTCTACCTATTTAAAAGTGTAAAGCAGAGGTAAGAGATTTTAAAACAAAAAAAATAAGAGTCTGCTGGATCGGGCCAATGGCCATCTAGTTCAGCATCCTGTTTTCACAGTTGCCAACCAGTTGCCCATGGGAAACTTGCAAGCAGGACCTGATTGTAAAGAGCACTCTCCTCTCCTGAGGTTTGCAGCAACTGGTATTTGGAAGCATATTGCCTTTGCCTACGGAGGCAGAGCCTAGCCACCTTGGCTAGTATCTACTTAGTCTTTTCCTCCATGAATTGTTTAATCCTCTTTTAAATCCATCCAAGTTGGTGGCCATCGCTGCCTCTTGTGGGAGTGAATTCAATAGTTTAACTATGTGTTGTGTGAAGAAGTATTTTCTTTTGTCTGTCCTGAATCTTCCAACGTTCAGCTCCATTGGATGACCACAAATTCTAGTGCTATGAGAGAGGAAGAACAGCTTTTCTCTATCCTCTTTCCACATGCAATGCATAATTTTATACACTTCTATCATGTCACTGCTTACTCGTCTTTTCTCTAAACTAAAAAGCCCCAAATGCTGTAAGCTTTCTTCACATGGGAGTCGCTCCATCCCCTTGATCATTCTGGTTGCCCTTTTTGAACCTTTTCGAGCTCTACAATATCCTTTTTGAGATGAGGAGACTAGAATTGTGCACAGTATTACCAATGCGGCCACACCACAGATTTATATTATGGTATCGGCAGTTTTATTTTCAATACCTTTCCTAATGATCCCCAGCATGGAATTTGCCTTTTTCACAGCTGCTGCACACTGGGTCAATATCTTCATCAAGCTATCCACTATGACCCCAAGGTCTCATTCCTGGTCAGTCACCACCAGCTCAGACTCCATGAGTGTATATGTGAAATTATGATTTTTTTGCTCCAATATGCATAACTTTACACTTGTTTACATTGAATCGCATTTGCCATTTTACCACCCATTCCCTCAGCTTTGAGAGATCCTTTTGGAGTGCTTCACAATCCCTTTTTGTTTTAACAATTCTGAACAATTTAGTATCATCAGCGAACTTGGCCACCTCACTGTACACCCCTATTATTAATTATTAATGAACAATTTAAAAAGTACAGGTCTCAATATTGATCCTTGGGAGACTCCATTTTCTACAGACCTCCACTGAGAAAACTGTCCATTTATTCCTACTCTCTGCTTCCTGCAGAAGCCAATTCCTGATCCACAAGAGGACCTCTCCTCTTTTTCCTTGACTGCTAAGCTTACTCAGGAGTCTTTGCTGAGGTATCTTGTACAAAGCTTTTAGAAAGTCAAGGTACAGTATGTCAACCAGATCACCTCCATCTGTATGCTTATTGACACTCTAAAAGAACTCTGAGGCATGACTTACCCTTGCAGAAGTCATGCTGGTTCTGCTTCAGAAAGGCTTGATCTTCTATATGCTTGGTTATTTTATCTCTAATAACACTTTCTGCCAGTTTTCCTGGGACAGATGTTAAGGTAACTGGCCTGTAATTTCTGGGATCCTCACTGGATCCCTTTTTAAAGATTGGAGTTACATTGGCCACTTTCCAATCCTCAGGTATGGAGGCAGTTCTGAGAGGGAAGTTACATCTTTTTGTTAAAAGACCAGTAATCTCACATTTGAGTTATTTGAGAACTCTTGGGTGGATGCCCTCTGGACCTGGCAATTTGCCAGTTTTTATTTTGTCTATTAAGCCTAGAACTTCATCTCTCATCATCACTATTTAGTATTTAGTACCACCCCCCATATATATTTATATTGTATTTTATGTATTTTATTTGTATTTTATGTATTTTAGTTTATTTTAATGTTTTTGTGATTTTACTGTTTACAATTTTATTGTGTACATGCTTGATTTTATTTTTGTAAGCTGCCCTGAGTGCCCTATTATAGGGTAGAAGGGCAGGATAGAAATATTTTAAATAAATAAATATTTGCCTCTGTTCCTCAGACTCCCTTCTAGTACAAGTGCAGGGATCTGCCCTATATCCTCCACTGTGAAGACAGATGCAAGGAATTCATTTAGCTTCTCTATACTCTCCTTATCCTCTTAACCTTTGACTCACTAATCATCCAAGGATCCAACCACCTTCCTAGATGGTCTCCTCCTTTTAATGCATTAAAATATTTTTTGTTTTTATGTTTTTGCTCCTCAGATTCCTTTTGTTTTCTTGCATTTATTTTGCCAGAGTTTGTTTTTCTCTTTATTCTTCTCATTTGGACAAGATTTCCCCTTTTCGAAGGAAGCCTTCTTGCCTCTGATAGCTTCTTTGACTTTGCATTGGCATTCTCTTGGCCTTGGTGGTACCTTTCCTGTTCTGTGGTATACACTCCAGTTGAGTGTCTAATTTTGTGTTTTTAAACAATTCCCAAGTGTTTTGGAGTGATTTGACCTTCTGGACTTTGCTTTTCAACTTCCTTTTTACCAATCCCCTCAGCTCGTGGAAGTTTCCTCTTTTGAAGTCAACTGTAACCATGTTGGATTTTCTTGCAATTAGCCATTTACACGCATGTTTAATTTAATAGTACTATGGTCACTGTTCTCAGTCGGTTCAACAACACTTACATCTCACACCAGGTCCTGGGCACCACTTAAGATTAAGTCCAGGATCACCATCCCTCCATGACCACCTGTTGTAGGGCACAGTCATTTATCTAGAAATTTTATCTCTTTGTCATGATTGGAACAATATGCAGCCAGTCTACACCAGGGTAGTTGAAGTCACCCATTACTAAAACATTTTCTAGTTTGGATGCTTTCTTGATTTCATTTTTCCTCTTGGGAACTCACTTAGCATTTTGATTGAAACTCAAACCTGGAACACGATGCTGCCAAAGTTAACTCCACTGAATGTTAAGAGCTTCTGAACAATACAAAATTGCTGCTTAAGGCAGTAGTAGGAAACTTTTTTCAGTCCAAGGGTGGCTTTCCCTCATAGGCAACCCTTGTGGGGGGGACATGCCAGTGGTGGGTGGGGCCAGCAGCAAAAGCGGATAGAGCAACAGACTTGGGCCTTACCTTTGGACAGTAGGCTATATTCCCCCCATGCAAAAGCCAAAAATTGTCAGACGTTTCTGATACACACACACATTTCTTCACCCTCCATCCAGGCAAGCAAGAAGCATGATCACACTCCAAGGACACGTTCCTGACACTGGGTATATAAGGGGTAAGAGGCAAAGGTACTTGAGGAGGGTGTGCAGCAGGGCTGGTGAGAGGCATGGTCTGGTGAGGGGAGTGGCCTGGGGGAGAGTCCTGAAGATTTGATACAGAGGCCTGGAGGCCTCCCCTGTTTTAGAGAGACACTTCAATTCCTAACATGTTAAATGTAAATGAACACGCAGCTCTATTTCTCCTTTTCATCTTCTTCCGGTGAGGCTGTCAATGTGCTGAACCAGTGCCTGACTGCGACAATGGACTGGATGAGGGCTAATAAACTGAGGCTCAATCCAGACAAGACTGAGATGCTGCTAGTGGGTGGTTCTTCTGACTGGATGGTGGATGTCCAACCTGTCCTGGATGGGGTTGCGCTGTCCCTGAAGGAGCAGGTTTGTAGCTTGGGGGTTCTCCTAGAACCATCTGTCACTTGAGGCTCAGGTAGCCTTGGTGGCACGGAGTGCCTTCTACCAACTTCGGTTGGTGGCCCAGCTACACCCCTATCTGGACAGGGATAACCTGGCTTCAGTTGTCCATGCTCTGGTAACCTCCAAGTTAGATTACTGCAATGAGCTCTATGTGGGGCTGCCTTTGAAGATGGTTCGGAAACTGCAGCTTGTGCAAAATGCAGCGGCGAGATTGGTAACAGGAACCAGACGGTTCGAACATATAAAACCAATTCTGGCCTGCTTGCATTGGCTGCCTGTATGTTTCCGAGCTCAGTTCAAGGTGCTGGTCTTAACCTATAAAGCCTTACACGTCTTAGGACCATAATATCTGATGGAACCTCTCCCGACACAAACCCACCCATACACTACGCTCAACATCAGAGGCCCTCCTCCAGGTGCCTACTCAGAGGAAAGCTGGGAGTCTGGCAATAAGGGAGAGGGCCTTCTCAGTGGTGGCCCCCAAATTATGGAATGATCTCCCTGACAAGGTGCGCCTGGCACCAAAACTTATCTTTTCGGTGCCAGGTCAAGACTTTCCTCTTCTCCCAGGCATTTTAGCATGTTTTTAAATCTGTATATTTGTTTTTAATGTTTTTAATTGATGTCAACCGCCCAGAGAGCTTCGGCTATGGGACAGTATACAAATGCAACAAACAAACAAACAAACAAACAAAGTGAAGTAACTCTCCAGAGCAGTAATTCCACAATGATGCTAGATCCACAGTGGCTTCCTTAAAGATAAAAGCAGTATTAAAGGGATTGAAGAAGCTAAATAAATGAGCAATAGTTTATTAGGGAAATGGTCAGTGATACTTTCTGAATGTTTTTTCTGTACAGAAGAACCTGTATTTTATTAGCTAGCTCTAAGCACATTCAATAAGAACCAAAGTTAATAAGCTAAATGCTCTTACTGCTCTAAGCTGACGTGCATGGTGTGTTCAACTGCACCTTAAAAAGGAGATTTTTTAAAAATAACCCACAAGAAGAAGAATGTACGCAACAAAAGACCGTTTACTGTTTCATAGCAGAAATGTTGTTCTTGAGTGATTTATTTTTTTGAAAAGGGGTGGGGGAGCAAAGAACTTGGAGCACACGCAAAAGTACCTCCTCATCAAAGGTTGTCTATCGTTTCATGAATCACATGTGATAGATAAGATTTATGAATTAGAATCTGTGTCAAAAGATTTACAACACACTATATTAGTTATGACATCTTCTCGTCTGTGAGCATAAACTTTCAACAAAATATCTATATCATCATCTCAGGAGCATGGCCAACCCAATTCTTTCATTTCACTGCAGCACACCCAACCCCTGTCACAAGATTTGATGAATTCTTGAAGGAATGGGCTTCAGATCAATTAAAATAAACACCACAAGCTGATTTATCAAATCTTTTCTGAATGTTCTCAGAAAAATGTCAAAATTCTGATCCATTGATAGAGAAAAGTCAGAGAATTGTGGCAGCCTATGGGATCACAAGACCTTTTCAAAACCATCATAAATCACCACAGAAAACAAATGGGGCTCCATGTGATAAGATTCCTTCTGACAGCTTTGCCTCAACAAGACATATATGAGATAAATGGATACTTTCGTTTGTTCTCAATTGCCAGTTTACAACGTTCCAAGTTGTCAAGTTGTAAAATACACCACATCCAAAATAATATACTTTTTCGGTTAAACAATAGCATGATTTAAAATACCCCAACTTCAATTTTTTATTTGTAAGATACATTACATACTTACAAGTGGGCTTGCTTTTTAAATAAATCTTTATATTAAAAAATACTTTGTTTTACCTCACATGGTATTGAAAAATGATGCATTCTGTTTCTCTTTTAGTTAAGAAAACTTATTTATTTATTGAATTTGTATTCCGCCCTCCCCAAGGCAGCAAACACTGTAAAAACACTCTAAAACATCTTAAAAACAGACATTAAAATATATTAAAACAAAACACCTTTAAAAACACAGTAAAACAAAATATATTTTTAAAAAATCTTTAAAAACATCTTAAAAAGCAATTCCAACACAGATGCAGACTGGGATAAGGTCTCCGCTTAAAGGCTTGTTGAAAGAGGAAGGTTTTCAGTAGGCGCCAAAAAGATAACAGAGATGGTGCCTATCTAATATTTAAGGGGAGGGAATTCCAAAGGGTAGTTGCCACAACACTAAAGGCCCACTTCCTATGTTGTGCGGAATGGACCTTCTGATAAGATGGTTTGCCTGCCTGAACCCACTGAAGTCAGACATCAATGCAGAGATGAGCTTTTCTTTAGTGGTTTTAATAGAAAGTTTCAGTTCAGAACGCTACATGAATCAGCTTACACAGGATTCAGCATCACTACTAGATTTAACAAGACATGATTACGCTGCAGTAAGACATTGTCACAGCAACTAGACATGCCTCCTTACCAACCTTAAGTAAGGATGGACTAAATGTCATTGTAGAAAGTGCACACATGGATGAACACTCCTCATCAGACGAATAGTAAGAGCTTGTTGAGATTGCTGGTGCCATAGTCTATGAGTCCGGGGCAACAACAGCTGGACCACCTCTGCAGGGTCCTCCCCAACAGGAGGAGAGGGGCTGCACGGTGGCAATGGTGGAGCAGGCAAAGTAAGGCAGTGAAAAGTAGGCAGAGATACATCTTCCTGACTAGACTGGGCCTCCTCACAGGTAATGGGATCTATAGAGGTGGAGCTGTCACTGGCTACAATGCAGGAACTCTCAGACTCCAGGGAACCTGTAGACACATCTCTGGTGGCTTCTTCCCAGGCAAAGTCTGACTCCTCCTCCTCATTCTCACTTCCCCATGCCTGTTCTGTGGGGTTCATGACAATGATATCTGCAAAAGACCCTCACCTGCAGAGCACAATGATCGAGGGGTAAGATGATATTTCAGGTATTCTAGTTCCAAGCTGTATAGAGCTTTGTACACCAAAATCAAAACCTTGAACTTGGCCCAGTAGCTAATGGGCAGCCAGTGCAATTCTTTCATCAGTGGGGTAATATGTTGGTGATACCCTGCCTAAGTGAGCAGTTGCGCTGCCACACTGTGCACCAGCTGAAGCTTCCAGACTAACCTCAAGGGCAGCCCCACATACAGTGCATTACAGTAATTCAGTCTGGAGGTGCATGGACAACAGTGCATGGATAACAGTGGTCAGGCTATCCCAGTCCAGAAACAGCTACAGCTGAATCTGGAATAGGGCACTCCCAGCCCCTGAGGTCACTTGGGCCTCTAGCAACAAAGATGGATTCAGGAGCACCCCCAGACTATGAACTGCTCTTTCAGAGGAAGCATGACCCCATCCAAAGCAGGCAACTGTCCAATTATCTGAACTCAGGAACCACCAACCCGCAGCGCCTCCATCTTGCCAGGATTCAGACTCAGTTTATTGGCCTCCAATACCCATCGCACTAAGTTGGCTCAGAAGGATACCATGGTCAATGGTATCAAAAGAGATACCTGAGAGATCAAGTAAGAATAAGCAGGTTGCACTTCCCCTGTCCTTCTCCCGATAAAGGTCTTTCACAGGGCAACCAAGGCCAATTCATTCCCATAACCAGGCCTGAACCCAGATTAGAATGGATCAAGATAATCTGTTTCATCCAAGAGTACTTGCAATTGCTGCACCACAACCCTCTCAATCACCTTCCCTAAAAAGGGAGTACTTGAGACCAGGCAGTCATTGTCACAAACCAATGGGTCCAGGGTGGGCTTTTTCAGGAGCGGTCAGATTACTGCCTCAGGGTGGCTGGGACCACACTCTGGACCCACTCAGTCATATACCCTCGGCAAGCTTTAATAAGCCAAGAAGGGCAAGGGTTGAGAGGACACGTTGCAGGCTGCATTGTCACAAGCACCTTGTCCACATCATCAGGCCGCATCAACTGAAACCTGTCCCAAGATGTTGCTGCAGATGTTGCACTGGCCACCTCACTGGGGAATATAGTTGATTTTGGCTAGGGCATCAATCTTGCTATGGAGGTAAGCAATTTTGCCCTCAAAGTGCCTTGCAAACAATTCACAGTGTGCCTCTGAAGGGACTAAAACTCCATTTCCTGGAGCTGATGTCAACAGACCCCTGATGATATGAAAAAGCTCCACTGGACAGCTACTTGAGGATTCAATGGAGGTAGAGAAGAGGGCCTTCTTCACTGCCCTCACTGCCACACAGTGTTGCACCCCAGGCACAAGGGGATTTAGATCAGGGAGAGGAGTCAGATGAGGACAAGGTCCCTGGGAGCACTGAAGGAGGGGGGGACTCTGCCAGCCTGCAGACTTCCTTGACCAGCACCCCCATCGAGGCAGGTCCCGCCCCGTCTGTGAGCTCCCCGCCTGAGCCGTTGGGAAGTGACCCTCCGCGTGCACCAACCCCACCCACACAGGAATCCCCCCCGGCACTTCAAATGCTTCCCCGACAACCAGCTTCCCGCTCCCTGAGGTCACACTGTCACCTAGCGAAGCCCCACTGTTGGATGGGCTGTTGGAGGCTCACCCCCCCTCACCCGGCATGAGTAGAGGGACTTTTAGAGGGTGGAACTTCAGAAGAGCCGTTGTTAATGGGCCAAGACCTTCCCTACTTAAGCAGGTGCCCACCCAGGCTCCAGAGCTGAGTCAACTTTCTCCACACGCTGCAGACTGATTAGGTAAACTAGTTAGGGAAAGTAGTGAGTCAGAATACAGTTTTTATGAAGCGCACTGCTTTGGATGTAACCATCACACTAATAAAACGGGAATTAAACCAAACCTCACCTCCGTCTCGTGTCTCAGACTCTTGGCAGGACACACAGTAGGCATAGTTATGATGTTTTACTTCCACAGCACTTTTTTTGCCAGTTGCGCTTTAGCTGTCATCCAGCCTGTTTCATTGCCCTTAGTTCACTGGTGTAACAAGGTGCAAACCAGGCTTCACAATGCTGGAGAGGGTGCTCAGGGGTAACTGTGTTAAGAGCCCAACACATCTCATTGTTCCACAGCGTGACATGAGTTTCAACAGGGTCACCTGCTCTATCTACTGGGAACTCCCCCAGGACATTCAGGAATCCAGTGGATTCCATTACAGCTGGGCAACAGGGTGGCCAGTAGACCAGCAGCAACCCCAGTTTACTGTCTCCTTGGCCTGACACAAGGTGAAGGCCCTCACAGCCAGCTCCAAGACAGAGTCGTTTCCTAATGACAGAGATGGAAATTCTATGGACTACAGCAAAAAAACCCATCCCTATAGTCTGTGCTGGTGTTGCACCAAATATCCAGGTTGGCAAAGCTGGGTCAAATCAATTCTTCTCAGTAATGCACACCAAATTGGCACACTCATCCATTATCAAATCATGGATGAGTGTGGTCTTATTGTGTACCAATCTGGTGTTATACAACAGCACACACAGGACAGTGGGCACAGTAGTTGAGCAACCAGGAACCTGTCCATGGGAGGAGTGGGAGTGAGGAACAAGGTGTGGATAGCCTTCCCTTTATCTTCTGTGGTAGCTCACCACCTCCCCAAGGCTATACCTCGCTCTACCCAGGATCACTTGAAATTGGGGTGGCATCACCCATGTCTCTCCTTACCAAGACTCCTCCTAAACACATGATATGGACAGAATGAAAGCCCACCAACAAAACCTACCAGTTATCTCCGTACACCTCTGACAGAATTGGGAACAGACTCACTCACTATCTTTCATACAAGGCACATCTATGTCCCCTCTGTCTCACACGGTCTGCCAGTTGCAGACTCTTACTCTGAAGGCATCTGGCAACTTTCTCCTATCATTCAAGTAATTGCAGAGGCTCTTGCCCTGGCAGGAACTACACATTCACCTTACACCCTCCTCACTACCAATATCCTCTAGATTAGTTAAAAATAAATAAATAGAAGGGGTAGCGCCCTTACCCTTGAGACTCCCTAAGGGGAGAACAATCCCCTTTGGTGTTGCCCCTTCAGTGGCAACCCTGACAGCAGCAGACCCACTGCCCAAGAGCTGCAGGCTTTTATGCCCCCTGACCCAGCCTGGAGCTGATGCAAGAGGCTGCAAGATTGAATGCAGCCTGTCTCTGGATTCAGGGTCAGGAAAGGAGCCTTGGTCCTTACAGTACTTACCAGGGACCTCAGCTGTCTGAAGAGACAGCAACTCAGGGAAGCAAGCACCCAGATGCTCAAGTGCTCACTCCCAGGGCAGGTCTTCTCCAGTTTCCCAGTGCTGCAGCTGTTCCCAAGGACCGAAAAGTGAGGCATATCACAGTAAGCTTTGATATTTCTTATCATTGCCTGCTAGTTACATGTTTATGAAAGCACTTTAAAAAATCAACAAAAACAACCTATTATTCTAATTATACCTAAGAACAAATAAATCTCTCTGCTAATAAATCAATCCAAATTAACAAAAAAATATAAACAGACAGTTTGGATTTTTCAAAAAAATGTATTTCTTTGAATTGCTATGTTTAACAATACCTTCATTGCAGATTAGTAAAATTAAAGGAATTGAAAGTTACTACTATTAGGCAAAATAAGAAAGAGTCCTGTGGCACCTTAAAAGACTAACAATGGTGTAAAGCTTTTGTGGACTATAGTCCACTTCATCAGATGTGAACTCTTATGCCATGATAAATTAGTTAGTCTTTAAAGTACTGCAAGGCTAAGATGGCTGCTTCCCTGGAAATCATTACTATTAGATAGTAATTGAAGGCAGGTTTTAATATAGACTGCATATATGCAAGTACTGGGGGAAGTAAGAAAAAGCCGTGCAATTCAATTGTATACCTATCATCTCACTAGTAGCAGACAGTGTGGTGGGGCAGAGGTGCTTACCTGGCCTCTTGTCAGGGGAATTGCTGTAGATGAGTCACTGCCTCTTCCTCCTCCCAGCAAGCAGCAGTGACTCACTTGCCAGGAGATCAGGTAAGAGCCTCTGCTCCACCATGTTGTCTGCTACTGAACCCACTGAGTTCAACTGACTGGTCAAATACTGTCAAATATATGTTCAAGAACTTCTAAATCATTAATAGTATATGTACGACAAAAATTATAACCTTCAACAGATTTTATACTAGTTACAAAATCCATCCATGAATTAGATCTTAACCTGGGGTTGAAGAAATGGTATGTAAGGTGTACTTCTTTTGAGGAAAACAATATTTAATTTCAATTGCTGCAATATAAATCAAGAATATGGAGACAGAGTACACAATTATAACCTGGGACACCTGGAAGGAGCACATAACCAGAAATAACTGTAACAATAATTGAAAGTATCATACCAAACTGAAAGACAAATGATTTGATAGTTGCAAACTTGCATTCCTGTGCCCACCACCTAGTTTCTAATATCCTAGCTGAGGTGACCACTCCCTTCTCCAATTGTCACCACAGGGCTACTCAAGAACAAAATTGCCCTGAGGTGTGGGCAGAAATAAAGGGGTAGTCAGAACAGCCTGTTCTTGCTAAGGTGACCTCTTCCTTTCCCAACTACCACCACCACCTTTTCCCAAGGAGAGCTCTGTGATGCGTCCTTCCCTGGCTCTCCCTGTCAGGTTCCTACCTGCTCGTGGTTACTGCCTGTCTCTAGGCACCACCAGGGACTCCACCAGTCCGGACCGCTCTCTCTTATAATTTCTCTCCCCGCTCTAGCACAGATCTCAACAGATCCCCCTGCTAGGCAACCACCAGTAACGTCCCAATACTAGTATTCCCAGAGACTCTGAATACTGGTATTGTTATTCTCTTCACCGCTGCCACCATTTGTTACAGTTCCCCTTCAGCCTTGGTCATTACCTTACCCTCCCTTCTGGTCTGTGAAACCCCAGCCAAGGATCAGGCCTTTGGTAAACCAAATTAAGTATTTATTAAAGATAACAAAGCTAACAAGATTAACAAGATTTCTTCTTAAGGCACATAAGCATATGGTTTTACTCAATACTAATCCGAACTCCACCTCCCTCCTGGTAAACAACTCTCTAAACCCCACCAAGCAATCCACTCTGTCTCTTCTCCCCCCAGATTCCACAATTCACCACCTCACATTCACCCAGATTTACCTGTCATCCTTTCATTTATATTGTCAGCCATTTTAAACATTCAGCCAATCATCAAGCATTCTATTGCCCATTCACTCCCCCTCCTCTTTCACTACTTACCATGTATACTCTAAACAACCAGCACTTACCATATATACACTAATATATAGGAACATCACAAGCTCTAACTTCAAAAGAGTTTTTCCCCTTGTAGCTTGTCTTTTCTTTTTTATTATATAGCTTTACCTGATGCATATTGTTGATATTTTTATGTAACCTGCTTTGTTAGATTTGCCTCAAAAGCAATATATAAATATCTTAAATACATAAATAAATCCAGCACCGAAATCCAGCTGCTCCACGAGCTAGAGGGAGCCCCAGCTGATGAAGCGTCAAGGCGAGTTAAGCAGCAGAGCGAGTTCGGCAGCAGGGCAAGGAGGCCAGGGCCCCCCACTCTGCCCGTCTGTTCCCTGACCTCAACTAAACCGCAGTCTCCAACCCATTGACGTAATAAACCTTAAACAAAACTATGCAGGTAAGAAGCCAGCAGGGGTGTGGGGGCTTTCCAGTGTTTTGCACCGCCTGCAGCATGTACGACTATCTGCCTGTTGGACAGAAGTCGTGGGTGTGCTCTCGGTGTAATGAGCTCCTGGCTCTCCGGGAACGACTTCATTTCCTTGAGGCCAAGGTGGCGGACCTGGAAAAGCTGAGAGAGGCAGAGAGGTGTGTGGAGGAGGCCTTCAGGGACGTTATAGCTGTGTCCCACTCCAACGATTATAGCTCTCCTGCTATCATGGAGAACGATGGTCTCGGGGAAGGAGAGCATCCAGCTGAGGAAGAGGGAAACGATACCTTAGAAGGGACCCATTCCTTGGGGGATGAGCAGCTATCCTCTCGTGCCGAGGATATATCTCCAGGGGGTGGAGGGATCCTTGTAGTGGGTGATTCGATCATTAGGAACATAGACAGTGGGGTGTGTGATGGGCGTGTAGACCGCAAGGTGTTTTGCCTGCCTGGTGCGAAGGTTGCGGATATCGCCCGTCGTTTAGATAGTTTGGTAGACAGTGCTGGGAAGGAGTCAGTGGTCGTGGTGCACGTTGGCACCAACGACATGGGGAAATGCAGCCGTGAGGTCCTGGAAGCAAAATTTAGGTTGCTAGGTAGGATGCTGAAAGCCAGGACCTCCAAGGTGGCTTTCTCTGAAATGCTACCGGTTCCACACGCAGGCCCAGCCAGACAGGCCCAGCTTTGCAGTCTCAATGCGTGGATGAGACGATGGTGTCGGGTGGAAGGGTTCGGATTTGTTAGGCACTGGGGAACATTTTGGGACAAGCCGGGCCTGTACAAAAGGGACGGGCTCCACTTGAACCAGAATGGAACCAGACTGCTGGCACTTAAAATTAAAAAGGTAGCAGAGCAGCTTTTAAACTGACTGAGGGGGGAAACCCGACAGGAGCTGAGAAAGGTCCGGTTCGGAATAAACCTTCCCCCTGGGATAAAAACCAAAGAAATGATGAAATTTTAAAAGGGGTAGGCCTAGAAGTAGGCATTGTGAGAGCAGGGGCACAGGATATAAATTCAGAAGAGCAAAATTACCACAGGCCTAACCACAAGTGCCAAAGACACTTGAAGAGAGACACTGCTTACAAGTGCCTGTACGCTAATGCTAGGAGCCTCCAAACCAAGATGGGAGAACTGGAGTGCTTGGTCTTAGAGAAGAGCATTGATATAGTGAGCATAACCGAGACCTGGTGGAATGGAGAAAACCAGTGGGATATGGTTATCCCTGGTTATAAACTATATCGGAAGGACAGGGAAGGACGTATTGGTGGCGGAGTCGCTCTATACGTGAAAGAAGGCATTGAATCCAGCAAGCTCGAAACCCCAAAAGAGGCAGACTCCTCCACAGAATCGTTGTGGGTGGTGATACCGTGCCCCAGGAGGGACTTAATACTGGGAACGATCTATCGTCCCCCTGATCAAAATGCTCAGGGAGACCTGGAGATGAGATATAAAATTGAGGAAGCATCCAAACTAGGAAATGTGGTAGTAATGGGTGACTTCAACTACCCGGACATAGACTGGCTGCATATGTGTTCCAGTCATGACAAAGAAGCAAAGTTTCTAGATATTCTAAATGACTATTCCCTAGACCAGTTGGTCATGGAACCGACCAGAGGGATGGCAACCCTGGACTTAATCCTCAGTGGGGACCGGGACCTGGTGCGAGATGTAAGTGTTGTTGAACCGATTGGGAGCAGTGACCACAGTGCTATTAAATTAAACATACATGTAAATGGACAATTGCCAAGAAAATCCAACATGGTCACATTTGACTTCAAAAGAGGAAACTTCACAAAAATGAGGGGATTGGTAAAAAGAAAGCTGAAAAACAAAGTCCAGAGGGTCACATCACTCGAAAATGCTTGGAAGTTGTTTAAAAACACTATATTAGAAGCTCAACTGGAGTGCATACCGCAGATCAGAAAAGGTACCGCCAGGGCCAAGAAGATGCCAGCATGGTTAACGAGCAAAGTCAAGGAAGCTCTTAGAGGCAAAAAGTCTTCCTTCAGAAAATGGAAGTCTTGTCCGAATGAAGAAAATAAAAAAGAACACAAACTCTGGCAAAAGAAATGCAAGAAGACAATAAGGGATGCTAAAAAAGAATTTGAGGAGCACATTGCTAAGAACATAAAAACCAACAACAAAAAATTCTATAAATACATTCAAGGCACGAGACCATCTAGGGAGACAACTGGACCCTTGGATGATAAGGGAGTCAAAGGTGTCCTAAAGAACGATAAGGAGATTGCAGAGAAGCTAAATGAATTCTTTGCATCTGTCTTCACAGTGGAAGATATAGGGCAGATCCCTGAACCTGAACTAACATTTGCAGGAAGGGATTCTGAGGAACTGAGACAAATAGTGGTAACGAGAGAGGAAGTTCTAGGCTTAATGGACAATATAAAAACTGACAAATCACCGGGCCCGGATGGCATCCACCCGAGAGTTCTCAAAGAACTCAAATGTGAAATTGCTGATCTGCTAACTAAAATATGTAACTTGTGCCTCGGGTCCTCCTCCGTGCCTGAGGACTGGAAAGTGGCAAATGTAACGCCAATCTTCAAAAAGGGATCCAGAGGGGATCCCGGAAATTACAGGCCAGTTAGCTTAACTTCTGTCCCTGGAAAACTGGTAGAAAGTATGATTAAAGCTAGATTAACTACGCACATAGAAGAACAAGCCTTGCTGAAGCAGAGCCAGCATGGCTTCTGCAAGGGAAAGTCCTGTCTCAGTAACCTATTAGAATTCTTTGAGAGTGTCAACAAGCATATAGATAGAGGTGATCCAGTGGACATAGTGTACTTAGACTTTCAAAAAGCGTTTGACAAGCTACCTCACCAAAGGCTTCTGAGGAAGCTTAGCAGTCATGGAATAAGAGGAGAGGTCCTCTTGTGGATAAGGAATTGGTTAAGAAGCAGAAAGCAGAGAGTAGGAATAAACGGACAGTTCTCCCAATGGAGGGCTGTAGAAAGTGGAGTCCCTCAAGGATCGGTATTGGGACCTGTACTTTTCAACTTGTTCATTAATGACCTAGAATTAGGAGTGAGCAGTGAAGTGGCCAAGTTTGCTGACGACACTAAATTGTTCAGGGTTGTTAAAACAAAAAGGGATTGCGAAGAGCTCCAAAAAGACCTCTCCAAACTGAGTGAATGGGCGGAAAAATGGCAAATGCAATTCAATATAAACAAGTGTAAAATTATGCATATTGGAGCAAAAAATCTTAATTTCACATATACGCTCATGGGGTCTGAACTGGCGGTGACCGACCAGGAGAGAGACCTCGGGGTTGTAGTGGACAGCACAATGAAAATGTCGACCCAGTGTGCGGCAGCTGTGAAAAAGGCAAATTCCATGCTAGCAATAATTAGGAAAGGTATTGAAAATAAAACAGCGGATATCATAATGCCGTTGTATAAATCTATGGTGCGGCCGCATTTGGAATACTGTGTACAGCTCTGGTCGCCTCATCTCAAAAAGGATATTATAGAGTTGAAAAAGGTTCAGAAGAGGGCAACCAGAATGATCAAGGGGATGGAGCGACTCCCTTACGAGGAAACGTTGCAGCATTTGGGGCTTTTTAGTTTAGAGAAAAGGCGGGTCAGAGGAGACATGATAGAAGTGTATAAAATTATGCATGGCATTGAGAAAGTAGATAGAGAAAAGTTCTTCTCCCTCTCTCATAATACTAGAACTCATGGACATTCAAAGAAGCTGAATGTTGGAAGATTCAGGACAGACAAAAGGAAGTACTTCTTTACTCAGCGCATAGTTAAACTATGGAATTTGCTCCCACAAGATGCAGTAATGGCCACCAGCTTGGATGGCTTTAAAAGAAGATTAGACCAATTCATGGAGGACAGGGCTATCAATGGCTACTAGCCGTGATGGCTGTGCTGTGCCACCCTAGTCAGAGGCAGCATGCTTCTGAAAACCAGTTGCCGGAAGCCTCAGGAGGGGAGAGTGTTCTTGCACCCGGGTCCTGCTTGCGGGCTTCCCCCAGGCACCTGGTTGGCCACTGTGAGAACAGGATGCTGGACTAGATGGGCCACTGGCCTGATCCAGCAGGCTCTTCTTATGTTCTTATGTTCTTAGAGGTACAGATGTACCACTTACTATTCGGACAATACTGATATCTTCTTTGGTGACTAAGGGAGACTGTATCTGTATCCACCTTCCCTTCTCCAAGTGATGACCAGCATTAAAGAGGTTTATTTGTTCAGCAAGTGGAAATTTACATTTCTTATGTTTTGAAATACTCCCCTTCACCAAGAAGCTCAATGTAGTATTTTTGCCTCACATCAACCTGTGGGGTAGATTAGAATGAGAGATAATGGCCGCATTCAGACATGGAGTTTATTGTGTTAGTTTTACTGATTATAATGGTAGTATCCCGATTTCTAATGTTCCCTTCATATTGCAGTAGTTGTTGCATTATGGAACTGTGGCTTTTCCACTGATATATTGCTATGCTGCACTAAATTTTATTCACACCAGGAAGTGTGAAGTGACACAACAATGAACGTCACTGGATATGCTGCTACTCCCCCATGATCATCCTGAAAATGGCAGGAAAGAACTGTATGCTGATATACCACCCCAAATTTCATCACTTTACTCCTACAATTTTCTGGGTTAATGGGGTGGCAAATAGACCCCCACCAAAAAGTGAAAACTACCAAAAAGCAGATCAGCTGTAGCACGGAGGTCTGGAACCTAACCCACTGATCGTGCCCGAGGAGGAGGAGAACAACAGCTGTAGCACGCTACAGCTGATTTCCCCCTCCTTGGGCGCAATCAGCTCGAGCGCGGGAACCTGATTGCACCAGAAGAGATCAACAGCTGATCTTCCCCTCCTCCGGTGAGATCAGCTGGAGTCCGGGAGTCTTATCGCCCCCGAGGAGAAGATCAGCTGTAGTGTGCTACAGCTGATCTTCCCCTCCTCCGGCGCCATCAGCAGGAGTGTGGGAGTCTGAACGCCCCCAGGAGGAGATCAGCTGGAGCATCCACTGGTGCCATATTAGCAGAATGCCGAAAAGTGGGGCTCTACTGTAATAAGCTGCATACAACCTTCTCACCTTCTGAACATAACATTTCACACTTTTCTATTTCAATATTGTTAATCTTATTTTTCTTGTATTTTTGGAAACAGTAACCAACCACCTGATATTTTCATATGCCCCCCCCAAGGGCCCCTGGTTGAAAAATAGTGATCTATAGGATGGGTAGGGCTACACTTTTTAAAAAATTGATAGAAAATTAAACCTAGATCATCAGTGTGTTCTAATACACACAATTACGTGTGTGCCTTCTTCAGTAATTTACCATGCTGTGATACTGTCTGGTCTCTAAAGATTGACAAAGAGGCTTCATGGCTTTCAATTGTTCTTGTACCTTACTAATTGTAAAACTATGTCTAAAAATAAATACCTAGGTACGAGTCATTAGATGAAATACATCAATAAAGCTGGAGTGTTTGGCCTTTCCCCAGACTCTTTAACTTCATCATTGCTCGTTGCAATGATATAAGTATAAAAGAAAATTACCCAATAAAACTTTTAATTCCCAGAGCCACATCCGTAAAAGCCTTATTTGAACATCTGAAGTGCACATACGAGTATTTGAGCTCAAAAAAAGCTGTTGGCAAATCCCAGTGAAATTTTTGACAGAATCATCTTTTAGCCTTTGGGAAAGTGAAGATGCTGCAAGCGAGACTTTTGATTAATACCACAAAAACCAGTGTTGCTGGCACAGCTGGTATGTTAGTAGAAAAAAAATCATCACTAACTCCAAAACTGCCATGTTATTTTCTCTCAACAGTTCTTTTCCTTTCTTGACAGAAAATTTGCACAGGACAAACTAGCCTGACAGAGGACAAGTCAACCAGCTGTTGAGGTATCTCTAAACATGACAGATCACTATGTTTTAACTCAGATTAATTCACTCATTACAGGCACACCTAAATCACTGCTCATTGTCAAATCAGTTGTCACTACCAGCAAATCTTGTCAGGTTTCTGAAAGAAAAAAAACACCTATTGCCAGATTCCAGTGTTTTTTATAAACCCAGTGGTGACTGGTTAATTTTGAAGCTGCTGGGGCTGAATTTTTTTTTAAGCAACCCCTTTTTTCTTCCTACCCCTGCTGATCTGCCTATACATTGTATAGATGAATCTTGCTAGCCTGTGTATAATGTATCTAAGTAGGTACAGTGTTGAGTCATTTGAGCTGCTAGCTAGCTGGTTTAATTTTTTTCTGCTGTCGGAAGATGCTGAAATGGAAACTCACCTAAAAACTCTATAACACTTGTACCATGTCTAGTGAGTTTTTAAATATTTTTTTTTCTGAAGTCCAAACTTGGCAAAGACCAGAGAAGGTGAAGAGCATACTTCCCCTGATATTAAATATGCAAAAAGTAGTATAAAGTGCCAGATAAGCCCAAGAGTGTGTACTGGGATATAGATAGTCAAAATCTTAACTTAGCCTTGAACACATTGGATGGTCTCAGCCAACCTGCAACCTCTCAGCCTTCCCTCCCATAATCTGCAATACAGGGATAATCTACTGATTTAGTTTACAGAGTTGTAAGGATTATTGACATAATGTGTATGAAGTGCTCTGAGCACTCTACTGTGTATAACAACATACATGTTAAGTCTTATTCTTCGTATTAAACACAAGTTTTCCTGTTTGCCAACGATGAAGATTGAAACCTCTGAGTCCTTGTCAGAAAATTATTGCATTACTCAGAACTGGGAAACAAGAATGAAGAGTACTTTCAAGCATCTGCAGAGTAGTAGAGTATTCTCACAACAAAACCCTGACTTTAAGCAACCCTCCCTTACCTCCTGTTGGTCTAAGCAAACTCATACCTTCAAAGGAATCAGTGTGTTTAGTTAACCCAAGAAAAGATTTTGAGTTAAAGGTCCTGAATAGGGTTGCCAGGTCTCTGGTTTTCACCCAGAGACTCTGGATTTTTGGGGTCCTCTCCAGGTTGTGGAAGACAAGGATTCTGGGTATCTGCAAGATTGGTTCTGTATGTGCAGTAAGGAGGACAAAATGGGTAGAGAATGAGAAAGCACTGATAAAATCTGTTTCTTGAACAAGATGTCTTTGTAGCTTCTGGTGATCAAAAGAATGCTTTTGAAGCTTCTGGTCCCTTGTTTTATGAATAGCCTTATAATTTCTTGCCTGGTTGCAAAATGACTCATTTACTTGCAATACTCCCTAGCAACATAGAGAAAGAAAACTTTCCTCCTCGCTTTTACTATTTTAAGTGCCTGAGTCCTGCCTGGGGGCACAGAGACCTTTGTAGCTCTCTTCTGCATTCAGTCTTTTTTTCTTCTTCTGACTTTTCTTCTGACTTGGACCCTAACCTGAGTGTGGTTCATTCCCACAGCAATTTGGTGTAGTCGGCAGGATACAGCACACAGGACCAGACCGTAGAACCGTGGACCAATTCCCTCTGAACCCTGGTGCCAATCTCAGAAGGTAAGAGATTCTTCATTTTAAGACATCTCATGGGGTTTTGGTGGAAGTCTGCCCATAGGCTCGGGCCAGATCTGTGGTAACTGGATCTGAATTTTATTTTGCAGTTGTAAGTCAGTAAGAATTCTGGTTATGCCGGCTTATAGGGAGAAGTTTAAGCATTTCCATGAAACACCACACCTTGGGTTCAGTGTAGTCTGAAGCAGCGTGGGGTGGGTAATGGCTTCTGGAATGACTGTAAGTATGAATGTGTCTGGGAATGTTTTGTAAAGCACTGTCTGATTTAAGATCCCCTGTCTCATCCACCTCCCTTCTGTCCCAGCAGGGCTTGTCTTTTGCAAGTTCCGAAAGGGTTCTCTTTGTGTTTTCCCAAAATGTGTACAGCAATGAATTGTCCCTCAGGTCACTGAGTAGTTCCTTTTGGCAACTGATGAGCATGGGGCAAATCTGAATAGCAGACAATCTTCCTAAATAAGTCATTCCTTGTCTCCCTATGTGAGCAGCCCTGCCTAAATGGTTATCACTGAAAGGTTATTACTTTCCTACCCTTGTCTCTGAATGAGTTTGGTCAACAGACAGGGTCAAAACACGTTTTTCCTACCCCCAACAAGCCAATCCTTTGTTGTGAGACTGGTGTGATTTAATAATGGGTTCAGGACAGTCAGAAGAAGTGCCAAGCATTATTATATGCTTATGAGTGATTCTCCCAAAACTTGTAAGTATCTGGATAAATGGCACTATTATAACGGGATGACTCCAACAAATTTAGATAGATGCCTATTATAGTTGGTATTAAAAAAAGTTACAAAAAGGCACCATGAATGTCAAGTGAGGAGTCTGAAGGACTCCCAAGAGAAAATGAAGCAGCAACTAAGAGCACCAAAAGGAAAAAAAGTGCACCACCTCAGGCATTCCTATAATGTATTGCTTTATTGATGTATTTTTATATTTGTGTTTACTTTTTCTGTAAGCCACCTTGAGGTCAGTTTGGCCGAAAGGCAGTGTATAAATAAACATTAACATAACATAACAAAACTAGAATTTGTCATTTTTGGGAGGTGAGATCTATATGAATTTGTATATTGGAAGTCTGTACCCATACTTTTACCCACATTTAGTATTTAATTACAGGATGGAAAAACAGAAGATAGAACTCTAGCTCTCTGATGTTGAAGAAACAAAAGTATTTAATAACACAATGCCTTAATGGGTCTGTTTAGAGAAAGCCAAATTTATATTTTCAGAAAATGCAATCTTCATAAATTGTGTCACCTGTTAATTCTTTTCAGCCAAGTCATGACCAACAAAGATTTTTGAGGGTTTGTTAATGTCTTATTAATGTTTATGTTTGTCTTGTTATGTAGCTACAAAATGTTTCATTTAATGTTTGCTTTTTATCACCACTGCCTAAGGGAGGCTTCTCTTTCTCCCCCTTTTTCTTCTACAGATGATTTTTTTATCTTAGCATCCTGCAAAGAGAGGCTTCATTTTTCCTCTGGAGCTCCTTTCTCTCTTTTTTAGTACTTCTACCTTTTTAACACTTGAATTTGGATTTTTAATTAGATATAAGTACAGTGCTGCAAATTGTTTAACTTTAATTGTTTAAGGTGTTGCTGGAAAAAAAATCCCAGCACCAAAGCTTTGATTTCTTATATAAAGAAGGGGATCTCAGTCATAATTACTGAAGATGATTCATGCCAAAGAAATGCTGTGGGTGACTTTGTTGCTGGTTATGCTGTTTGTTCTCAAAATGAAATAACAGAATGCATTAGGTGCAGTGCATGATTATGGGCAACTCTGAAAATGTCACTTCCTCACCTCAGGGGGAGTAAAGATTACCAATGGTCCATATGAAAATACTCTTCATGATGCTTTGCTATTGCCTTCTGAAATTGCTATTGTTAAATGTGCTGCTCACCAAATCCCTTATGATGATGTTTCTACACCCCATGCCACTTCTGTTTATCTCTCCACCATGACCCAGTCTCCAATAGCAACCATTAAAGATCAGACCCCAGATTCTGAAAAAAGACAAATGGAGACCGGCAGGGTGCCTCTTGCATCCAGACCATTTGTGGTGCTCCACAGATGGCCGCTTGGTGGCACCCATGGTCCTTCTTCCCTATCTTGCTGGAGTGTACCATGATGTGGCACACACTAGCAAAGGAGGGGATGATTGGCAGTACAGCAAGATTGGCATGCTCCAAATTTTCCAACCACGGCCCAGCAATATTGTCACACCTGCCCTGTTTGCCAAGCCCACAACATGGACAAAACTGCAAGGACAAAGCTGGCAGCCCATCCCCCACCATGAGCACCTTTGTAAATATTCAGGTTAATTTTATTCAAATGCATAAATGTTGTTCTTATGAATTTGTTCTTATTATTGTATGTACAGTAGGGCCCCGCTTTACGGCGTTCCGCTTTACGGCGCTTCGTTCATGCGGTGGTTTTCAATCAGGGAAAGGCCCCGCTCTTACAGTACTTGTTCTGCTAATACAGCGGGTTTTTTCCGTTGTGTGCCATTTTGACGTCATTTTGACATCATTTTCGCGTGATGCACCCCATTATAGTCTATGGGGCCCCACTTTATGGCAATTTCCGCTTTGCGGCAGGGGCCTGGTCCCTAACCTGCCATATTAGCGGGGCCCTACTGTATGCATTCCAGATGGGTTGAGACTTATCCCTGTGCAAAGGCCAACACCATCACAGTTACCAAGACTGTTGAAGGCTGAAACCAGACTTAAATGGCCAGAGGCTCTTCCATTAGCTCTAATGTATATTAGAAATACTGTCAACAGAAAGCAAGGACTCTCTCCACATGAGATCCTCATGGGATGCCCCATGAGGCTACCAGTTTCACTGCCCCCACTTCCACACCAGCTGGACCTCCAGCTGATTAATGATAGTGTTCTTTCATATTGCAAGGCACTAATGAAGTATGACAGGTCTTTTTATTCACAGGTCCAAGAAGATCTGCCAAAGGAAGCAGATGAGCCCTGCCACGCAGTGGAACCTGATGATTGGGTCTACATCGAGGTACACCAATGGAAGTCTTAGCTGGGACCTTGCACCCTTCCAGGTGCTGCTGACCACCAACACTGCTGTAAAGTGCCAAGAAGTCCAGACATGGATTCACGCTTACACGGCAAAAAGACTTCACTGCCAAAACCTGATGACTCCAGTAATAGCATCAGTCAGCCCCCTGGACATCTCAGTCCTGGAGAAGAGGACTTTTGGCTTTGTTCCTGATTTTGGTTGGTTCCATACTTCCTTGTTTTGTTAACTTTCTTCCTGCTTCTGTTTCCCTTTTTGGAGGGAGACTAAAAGCCTCCACAGTCTGGTAGTGAGCCTAGCACTAGCCAGCAGGAAAGCTTATTAGAGAAGGAAACTTCAGCGAAGGGGCATGATAATGCCCTCAACAAAAGTCCAGTGGTAAGCCAAGTGCTCACTGGTGAAGAGGATTTGCCATTCCAGAGCAAAGAGGATTTGCCACTACAAAATGCAACTGAAAATATTCAACAGACCAGGTACCAATTTAAAGAAAGAAGCCCTCTGCCTAGATCTTACTTTCCAAAGTGGGTGTGGCTTGTTGTTGTGTGGCTTCTATTCTCTGGACTAGTCTGGCTGCTTCTCTTCTGGCCAGAACATACTTGGAGAAAGCAGAAATGGATCTTTGTGACTGCAGCACCAAGGAGAAACTCTCCCAAGGTGTATGGCTCTGGAGGCCATCAATTGTGGCTGTTATGCAACTCTTAGAGGAAGGCAACGGTAAACCAGAGGAAGGCAATGGTAAACCACCTCTGAATACCCGTTACTATGAAAACCCTATTCATAGGGTCGCCATAAGTCAGGAACGACTTGAACGCAGTCCATGCAAGTCTTAATGTCTCAGTACCCCAGTACTTTAAACATGAAGGTATGAAAACATATAGAATTATTTATTATATAGATAACAGACAACTGGGATTCATGGTCATGGTTCAGGTCTATTTTTGAATCACTTGGCTCTACCATAATACATGGCTTATTTATATTGTTTACCATAATAATTGGTGTTTATGCTGTCATAATGTTTGTCTGCTGTTGCTCACGCCTTATAATGAAACAAATATCTAAACCTTTGAAACCAGAGTCAAGGGGGTGGCAAGGCCCTGGAGTATTCTGGAATACATTACCCACCATGCACCCAATTTTCTGACTTGTTGTTCTGACCTTCCTAAGTCCTGTGAATTGAGGACAATAAGGTGCAAGGACCATATTTCGACCCCCGGGACCCATAGGTCCAAGATGCCATTGATTGGGAAAACAATGGACCAGGTTGGAAGGTGATGCTATCACATGACAACTATTCTTTCCCTGGGGCCATGACCAAAGACCCCCAGGACCTTGCTCAGGCAAGCAAGGAGCATCAAGGTGATTGTGCTAGTAATCTCTCCCCTGAAATCAAGCTTTAGTACAACCTGAGGTCCAAAAAGATTGATAGCCTTTAGCATATTATACATTTTATTTCAATTTTTTTTGAAATTTAAAAGAAGTGTGCATGCAGCTTATAATGCCATACAATGTGTTATACTTTTCTAATTATGAGCAGTCAAACAAGTTTAAATTTTCCTGGGCTGCTGAAGAGGGCAGTTTATTTGTCTAATTCATAGCCTGTTTTGAAAACCTTACCAATATGAAGCTTTAATCTTAAACTCACTTTTCTGGGATTAAAGCTGCAGCGCTAACCCCACATACTGGGAGTAAACCCCACTGAATTCAATAGGGCTTACTTTTGAGTAAGGATTGGGCTGTAAATTAATGGGACTTCTGAGTGAACGTAGCAAAGGATTGTGTTTGTGTTGTAAATCTTTCTCTCCCCCTCCAGTCCTATTTTTTAAATAAATTAGTCAGGGCTTACTTAGGTGTCACTGCTTTTATTTGGTGGGAAACTAATACTGATTCTATTTTTTTTTAAAAAATGTTCTGCAATGACCAACTGGTTTTGACAATAAGCGATTATATGGGGTATATGTATTTTCACATCTCCAGTGGGTGTGTATATTCAGTCTTTCCAACAAGCCTATGACGTAGGGTTGCTGTTTGAATACCAAGGCAGCTCACAAGAAGAAATAGAATTATAGAATCGTAGAATAGTAGAGTTGGAAGGGGCCTATAAGGCCATCAAGTCCAAGCCCCTCAATGCGGGAATCCAAATCAAAGCATTCCCGACAGATGGCGGTTCAGCTGCCTCTTGAATGCCTCCAGTGTCAGAGAGCCCACTACCTCTCTAGGTAATTGGTTTCATCATCAGATGGCTCTAAAAGTTAGGAAGTTTTTTCTGATGTCCAGTCGAAATCTGGCTTCCTGCAACTTGAGCCCATTATTCCGTGTCCTGCACTCTGGGATGAAAAAAATCCCTTTAAAATCCAATAACCAAAACACAGGTACAAAACGCTTGCAAAACAGCTTATAGTGGCATGATTCTGAATTTTGGGTTGGGTGAGTGAAGTTCCTTATCATTTGAGGTTTCAGTCCTGTGCACGCTTCCCTGTTTGAATAAGCCTCATTCACTACATTAGAACTTGCTTTTGAGCAAAAATTCATAGGACCGCATGATGAATATCTTTACCAGTTGTGTAACTAATAAACATCTTTGAGTCATGCTTATAAAATATTTCTTCATACTATGTCCCGATAAGTATCTGTTTTCACACTATGAATGTACATTATTATTTCCTCTACATTTTAAGTGTCCCCTTATTCCTTGGAGGGGTCATGGTCCCACTCTGTTGTTTTCACTCTGAGGGACAGATTAGGCTGAGAGATGGTGAGTAGCCTACAGTCACTGAAACTTTGTAGCTCATTTCCATTTTTAAAAATTCAATAAAATAGTTTACATGCAGGCAAAGTTTATGAAGGAGATCCATACAATGCATTAAAGCATATCCAACTGACATTTAAAGCTCATGACCTGTGAGGTGTACTTTGCCCCTCACAGCTATAGTTCCCACCATCTTTAACAAACAGCAGTTCCCCTGATTCTGTGGTTGGGATTCATGTGCTTCAAATGTGTACTGAATGTGCTTTAAATGAATGGTGTGGACGTGCCCTAGGTATGATGTGCATTCATTAGTGAATTGAAAAGAACAATTTTAAATGATACTTTTTTGAACAGCAGAAGGGTTGTAACTCAGTTATTTCCTGTTGTTAGTAAATAAATACTTATTTGGTTTACCAAAGGCCTGATCCTTGGCTGGGGGAATATACAGACCAGAAGGGAGGGCAAGGTAATTACCAAGGCTGAACAGAAACTGTATCTAATGGTGGCAGCAGTGAAGGGAGATATTGTAACAAGTCAAGTATCCAGAGCAACCCAGAGTTGTATGCTTTATATATAAAGATACAAGGGGGTTGGGAACAGCATAGGCACACAGTCACAAAGTAACAAGCTATAGAGAGACTTAGGCAAAGTCTCTGGGAGTATTGGTTACAGGAAGTGACTGGTGGTGCTGCCTAGCAGTGGGATCTAGTGAGATCTGTGCTGGAGTGGAGTGAGAAACCATATAAAGGATGGTACTGACTGGTGGTGTCCCTGGTGGTGCCTAGTGAAAGGCAGTAGCCACAAGCAGGTGGGAACCTGACAGGGAGAGCCAGGGAAGGACGCCACATTGCTTTGCATGCAATGATAAAAAGTTCATTCTCTGGAAAAAAACTATTGCCTGGAATCCAGGACAGCCAATGTTAGTCCCTGTCATCAGTACCGAGCTAGGTGATACCAAATGGCTTGTGTTGATATAAGGCAAATTCCTTTGTTTCTAAAAGCGGAAAGAGACCCAAGGGCCACAGTGACTCCAAAATTTATTTATGTATTTTATTTATAAGGTTTATATACTGCTTTATTGTAAAAAACCTCAAAAAGGTTTACAGAAGGAATTAAAACAATAAAATTATTGGCAAAAAGTTAATGACAGGTATTTAAAAACATTCAAAATAATAAAACCAACAATGAGTTAAAAACACATTAAAAACAATAGCTTCTACATGCCTGGATAGGCTAAACAAAAATGTTTTTAGCAGGTGCCAAAAAGAGCACAATGAAAGCGCCTGCCTAATGTCAATAGGCAAGGAGTTCCAAAGCGTAGGTGCTGCCATAGTAAAGGATTCATTTCTTACAAGAGCAGAACAAGTACTATGTGGCACTCATAATATGGAAAGCACACTTTGAACTTGGCCTGGTAGCATATCAGCATCCAGTACAGATTTCAGAGCACAGGTATTATGTGCTGATAGGGTCTCACTCATGTCAGAAATCGTGCCACTGCATTCTGCACTAACTGCAACTCCTGAGTCAGGTTGTGCTGCATGGGGATTTCTGTGACCGTGGGTGACTGGTTGCCAGGATTTTTTTAGTTTTGGTTAGGAACCCTGACTGGTTACGGGATGCTGAATTTTCTGCCTTACTCATAGGAATCTTGTGGTTGGTATCATGTTGCATTTAGGAAATCATAACTGTCTTTGGTTTTTCTTTTTCTATTTGCATTTCATATACCTCTGACCTCATTCCCTTACATCCATAGAAGCAACAACAGAAGTTCCATGTGCTCAGCTCAACTCCCTTAAATCCACTGATGATGTACTTTGTTGTTTGCATGATGGTTTGTTTCTTGCCCAATGGTGGTAAGAGATAGTTCACATACTGGGAAGTGTGGCTTCAATTGTTATTCCCAAGCTGCTGCCTGTGAAAGTAGACCAAGCCATGTGTTTTCTCTGTCAATTATTACTAACTGTCAAAGTGAGTTTATAGCAGACCACAAGGTAGGCAGGAAAAGGCAGAGAATGTTCTTAACTCTTAGTCATTTCTCAAACGTCTCTCTCCAGTGATAGGTCAAGTCTGTAAAGAAGTTTGGAGCAGCCACGTTAAAAGGCAGGCAGGCAGGTCATTCCAGGCAGAGGGTTGCCAACCCTGCTTTGATATCAATATCTTTGCAGAGGATCCCTATTCAAGCCTTACCAACAGCACAGTCCTAACCAGAACTACTCAGAAGTATGTCCTGTTGTGTTCTATGGGGCTTAGGCCCTTAGCAAGTGTGCTTAGAATAGCAGCCTTCAGGGGCACCCATCTTTATTCCTGAGTGCTCCCATCTAACATCTCCACAACACTAGGCTCCCTTTTTCCTACAATGGCTCTGGTGACTGGCCTGGCCTGAGGGCACTTAAACCCTTCTTGCCAGAAGCAAGTAGGCTAGATTAAATGTTCTTTACCCAGGCTCCCTAAGCAGGTGAGAAGGGATGATCCCATCACTTCAGTTAGAACTGGGAACACCCTCATTTAGCTGAGATTTCTATCTTCATTTCCAATCATAGATTTTTTTTTTGTTTGAGTGGCATGTTCCAAGCAACTGTGTTTGATGCTGAATGTATCATTCTTAATAACACCACTAGGGCCCACCCCATAACATCACTAGGGCCTGCCCCTGAAATCTCAGGGTTTGGGATGCTTCTCACCTGGCAATCTTAGTCTTGAATCTGTTTTGAATCCCATGGTTCAGTCATAGAAATATATGAACATAAGAAAAGTCTGCTAGATCAGACCAATAGCCCATCTAGATCCTCAGTTCTTTAAGTTTATTGCGGTCAAAGACCCACAGTATATACAGAGAGCAACATAAAAAGGGAAATAAAATAGGAGAACAATACAGCATTAAAACAGAATACACGTTAAAATTGCATCAAGACAGAAACTTACAAAAAAAAGGGCAAAGATATCCGCATTTGTTGGGAAGCATAGATAAACTTAGCTACTCGAAGGGAGATTTCCCTGTCAAAACCAGCCAGAAGGTAAGATATTGTGAGTTCTGGGGACTTATATGAACACCTTGCCAGGAGAGGGGAGAGGAATTTTTCCCTTAACAGTGAATATAAGGGGCAGCATAGGAATGAATGCTGGAGTGTTTCAATGGAACCCATACCACAGGGACAGAGGCGTTGTTCGGCTGGGAGGCCAGAGAACCTCCCGCTCAACAGTGCAGAATGTAGGGAATTGAATCTGGCCTTGGTAAAAGCTAATCTGAATTTAGGTACTGTAAGAAAATCTAAATAAGGAGCCAAGTTTCCGGGGTCCATTTTTAGCTTCAGAAAGAGAGGGGAGCATACTTTAGAGGCTCTATCAAATGAAGATTGCAAGTCGAGGTCTCTTAGCTGGGACCGAATTTGGGCTTTTGCTAGTGTGAATGGTAGAGATGCTAGGAATTCCCCAGAGAAACCTAAATGCAGAAATTTCGCAGAGAGGTTTTTACTCCAGTTAGATGTGAAATCGTCATTCCAAAGGGCAGATATAAAGCCTGGCTGCGGATTATAAGCACGGACGGCCCAAAAATTTACTGCCATCAACCATGCCGTGCATTCCATGGATGCAAAACCGCACTCTAACCTAAGGGCTGCAGAAGCGACGCATCTCGGTACGCCAAGGACCTTGCTTAGAAAAAGGGAGAGGACTGCTTCCACTGAAGAATTGAATGAATGTATCCATATAGGGGGCCCGTAGAGAATCTGGGGGATGATTTTGGCTTTGAAAACCTGGATAACAGCAGGCACATACTGCCCCCCTTTGGTAAAAAAGAAGCGTAATACACCCTTTAATGTGTTACGAGCATTCTTGATCGCCACTTTAATATGGGTTGTCCATTTCAACGTGGAATGGAATATGATTCCTAAATACCTGAAATGGGGAACCTGTTCAATTTGGTGGCCATTAATTGTCCATGGAGAGGTTATTTTACGGTTAGAAAATACCAGGATTTTGGTTTTAGAGTAGTTGATATTCAATCAGTTATCACTACAGTAAAGCATGAAGGCTCAGAGCATTCGCTTGAGACCCACTTTGGAAAGGGAGAGAAGAGCCGCGTCATCTGCATACAAGAGCAGGGGGCATCTTACATCTGTGATTTTGAGGGAATGGAATTCCTGCGAAAGGCAAAATGATCTCAGATCATTTAGGTAGAGATTGAATAGCATGGGAGCTAATATGCACCCCTGTCTCACCCCCTTGTTAGAGAGGATGGAGTCGGTTAAGCCTCCCTCTTGGCCTCAACGTACACGTAGAGAGGTGCGCTGATATAAATTGTGGATCAGGAAAAGTAGCCTTTTGTCTATGTTAGTATTTGCTAACTTGCGCCATAGAATGTTTCGCAGGATTGAATCAAAAGCAGCTTTGAGGTCTACAAAGGCCACATATAGGCCATTGCCTCTTTGCTTGCTGTATTTTTCCGCCAGATGGCTCAGTACAAGGCAGTGATCAAGAACCGAGCAGCCTTTCCTGAATCCGGCCTACTCTTTGCCTAATATATCATGTTCCTCCATCCAGGCAACAAGTTTTACTTTCAAGTATGCAGCATATAATTTGCCAATGACCGATAATAAGCTAATTGGCCTATAATTAGAGGGGTCCTCTCTATCTCCCTTCTTAAATATGGGCACAACTATTGCTTCGCTCCAAGATTCCGGAACATGGCCGGTATTGTTGATTTTGGTAAATAGGTTGGCTAGAATAGGCGCCCACCAGTCTGAGAATTTTATCAACATTTCTGGCGGGATATTGTCAGGGCCGGGCGCCTTGTCTGCCTTTAAGGCAGCAATCAGGGCTTTAATTTCTCCCTGGGGGACAGGAGGCCATGGCGGGAGAGCCAGGGGATCAAGGGGGACAAAGGGACTTTGATCCACATGTCGGACTTCTGCAAACATGTCAGTGAAGTAGCATTCCCAAGTCTGGGGGGGGATATTACAGGGTGCTATAGAATTGTTGCGGGAAGCATTAGAAATGATGGCCCAAAAGCTTTTAGAGTCTTTGGTTCTCGAAACACAAATTAAGTTCTCCCAGTCTTGCTGTACAGATAGCCTTTTCTTAATAGTCAGCAGGGATTTGTATTCCCTTTTGATGACATAATATTCAGCGGGAAGCTGGGGCAGGTTTTGTTGACGGTAATGCGTGTATACATTCCTCAGCTGTAATTTTAAGGCCAGACATTCCCCGTCAAACCATTTCGTGTTGCATCTAAAGGTTTTTTTGGGAACAAGCTGTCTAGAAAAAAGGATGGTGATTAAATTGAGGATTAAAGATGAATATTCGTCTAGAGCTGACTGGGGATTATTGGCTTTCCTTAATTTTTCCCAAATGGCCATGGCCAGCGTGGAAAAAAGGAAATTTTCAGACCTAAGGGCCAGCTGTGTCGACCATCTTGTCCTTTAAAATACTTGCCGCTAAGGATAGGGTTATGGTAGTTCACTAGCCTGGAGTTCTTGGGACAAATGCACTCGATAATGAGCGGTAGGTGATTGCTGTTTTGTCTATTACCTACCTGGAAGGCAGAGATCAAATTTAGTAGTTGGGGGGCGATCATTGCATAATCGATAACACTGCTTCCGCAAGATGAAATATAGGTGTACTCCGCACTGGTGCCTAGATGTTCAAGGCCATTTAATATGGTCAAATTATGATTACCCGCCAAGCGAGCTAGGCATATTCCCCCATAATTGATTTTGGAGTCGTTCGAGTACCTGTTAAAGTTAGGGGTGAGGTGGTCACAATTTTCGCCCCCCCATAACCTTGATGAGAAAAGAGCATTATTATTTGGTCCAATCCTCGCGTTAAAATCCCCCATGATGAGCAAATATGCTCTGGGGTGCTGCGCCTCCAGGGCTAGCAAATAATTATCAAGCTCCTCCCAAATCAGGCCCGTTTTGGAACATATATGATTGGGGGGCAGGTGGACATTGATACACAGGACCGAGAGGGCATTAAATTCTAGACACACAGCCATGGCCGTTGAAACCAAGGGTTGAAGATCTCTAACTTGAATGACCAGATCAGTAGAGATCAAGATTGCCAAGCCCCCTTCTGGTCTACCTCTCCTATCTGCTACAAGCATGGCTGGCAGGTGCCTGGAGGAAAAACCATCCAGAAAGGGTTTACAAGTTGCCCAGGTCTCTTGGAGAAATATTACATCAAAGTTGTTAAGGTAAGAAGTCAACTCTGGATCGCTTTGTTTGCTGTTCCAGCCAGCTATGTTCCAGGAGAGGAAATGTAAAGCAGCGGAGGGTGAATGTCAGTTGGGTGCCGAAATTCTGTTTAGGTCTCCCGCATCATCCCAAAAAACTGCTCCATTTATACGGTGGCCGGGATTAGTAGGTCTAGAAGCCGTTGCTTCTAGTGAGGTCAGTCTTGTCCTGTTAAGTGATCTTAGTTCCTCCTCAGATTTGGTGATGGAAAGAGCTCCTATGGCATCAGGTGAAGGAGCAGATGAGGATGTCAGTGACTCACAGCGGTCCACCACTCTGAGTCGTTGGATCAGAAGATGCAGCTTGGAGACCAGCGCCAATCTCTCAGAAGCTGGGAGCTGGGTGTAAAGCTCCGTGAGTTGGTCCTCTGGTTCAAGTTCCTGTAAGAGAGCAGGCATCAATAATGGCACGGCAGCGGGAGAGGATTGTGAGTTCAAAAGAACAGGGGTCTGCTGGGCAGTATGCATGCAGATGTTGATCCTAGAAGGATCTTCAAGAACGACCGTGCTGCCAGGGAAGCTGCGCAGATGAAATTTGACTAACAGCATTGGGGGTGCAGCGTTGGTATAGTATCTTTGTACGAATATACCCATTCCTTTTAAGCTGCCCCTTGCGCTAAGGATTTGGTTGGCTACCATGCTGGAATGGCAAGTAATAATTAGGCACCAATCCCACACGCTGTTAGAGATGTTATTCATTGACCTGATAAAGTTTGTTCGCAGTGGGGTGTGCATCGCCTGACAGAAACAGTTGTCCAAGAACGGAATACTCGGAAATAGAGGACGCCGTCCCCTGGCATTATATTTGTAACAAATAGCCAGCTTATCCGATTGCAGTGACAGGTTCCACCTTGTTGAGTGTCTTTCAATTGACTCAGGCATTTGCTCCGAGTGGTCCCTCAGAGTAGACTCGAGATCTGCCATGTCCTTGACAGAGATGAAGCTCCAAGTATCTAGCTGGGGCTCCGTCAGAAGCAGCGACGATTTTCTCCGGGTAACCTGGCTGTAGGCTTTTGATGAGTCATTCTTTGTTGGAACGTCCAATTGTTTGAAGAGAGGTTTAAAGTTCATCTTATTGGAATTGTTGGGCTTACTGTTCTTAATATTTTTTTATTTTTTGGGTTGATTAGTATTTGAAGCAGAAGTGGGTTTTTTTTCCTCATTCTGCCTCTGATTTTGCCCGTGTCTGGGCTACGGTTATGGAGCAGTTCAGATCTATAGGTAGAGTTTTCTATAAGTGTTCTTCCACCTCTTGGGGGTAGTAGTGCTTCCACCAGCGTGGTAAGTAGATTGTTTGTTTCTGAGATATATGCCTTAACTAGCTTCATTTCCTCGAGCAGAAGGGGCTGCCAGTCTTGTGGGAGATCTAAAGAGGGGGATCCGTTCTTTACACTTTCCCTCTCAGCTGAAGTTGTAGGTTGTCCCTTGATAGGGTGATAAGAGTCAATGGTAAGGAATTCTGAGGGCAGCTCGTCATTTAATGCACTCAAAGAGAAGTGTAAACCTACGTCCTGCAGTTCCTCTGCGAGGCTTTTGGCAGCTGGAAAGGACGTATGCAGTTTAGCAGAGAGGGGGTGTGCTACAGTCCATTCGTTTTCCAAGCATATATTCGTGGAATTAGATAAGGGTTTCTGTGATATCGAAGGGGATAAGGCATTAATAGGGAAAAATATTCTGTAATCTTATTCTGGACACTGTTTGACGCAGTAAGTCCTTCCACAGTTAGACCCATCTGCTGGAAGTTACTTCTTGTCCTAACCATCTTAGCTCCGAACCCCTGAAAATATCAGAGGGGGCTGGCACAAAAGTTTGATTTAGCTGCTGCAATCGGCTAGACGTTTATTTCAGCAGCCTTTGTAAATTTTGGTCTCAAGTTTGTAAGTCCTCTGACAAAACACAGAGATGTCAGGCAGATCCCAGTAAGATTAATGGCGGATCCTCCTATGCTTGAGCGTCCATGATCAAGCATATCAGCTTACAGCTGTCTGAAGATAGAGAAGATGGAATGCGGAATTGTGCCAAAATACACCCCGGAGTCTCCCCCTTCCCTACTTCTTGTGTCTTAGGCTTTATCTGCTCATAGCAATCCTTTGATGGTAGCTTTGGATTTCTTGTTATAAGAGATGAGGCAAACGCGACTTACCGGAAACCGACCACCGGAAGTTCTCATCTAGATCAACATCCTGTTCTCACAGTAGCTGACCAGATGCCTATGGGAAGTCCAAAAGCAGGTCTCTGTCAATACAGACCTAACTAGGCCTGTGGGCTAGGTATTCCCCACTCACGTTGTATCCTTAGCAGCTGCAGGTTTTAAAAGGCTTTAAAAATGGTTGGGTAGATATTTGTCCAGAACAGTTTATAAGCAATTATATATTAGAAGGAAGAATTTGACTAAGTAACCTCTTGAGGCAACTTTTGTTACAGAAATTCAATGATATGATCTTTCTCTGTTTTTTGTTTTTGTTTTTTTTGGCATTGAGGATGGAAATGAGGATGCAACATCCTGGGAACCCAAATGGAGCATGACTGGAAAAAACTCACAGAAAAATGCAACATACTTAATTTAGGTCAAACAGTTGCAGGTGTGAAGACTGTAATAATTATCTTTCCCTCAAATTTAGGACTAATTTTGGTCTCACTGACATATTTAAGATCATTTCATTTGAGCTCTATATAAGACAAGGATATATTTACATCATAAACAAAAACTCTCCAAGGAACCAATTTGATTGAATTGCAACATTTAAAAAAGGTGGCTAAGAAAATAACGTGTTTTAACAGAGAATATAGCAATGCAGATTGGCATAAAAAGGGCAATGCTGCATGATATCTCCCTGTTCTGAGGGGCATGGAGTAATGGATGCATCCAGCTGCTTTATCTTCAAATGTACAGTTCAGCTCTTCTTGCAGCACACTGTCGTTCCTGCCTTGAGCAGGGACTGATGCACCAGACCCCCTCTTCCCAGGAAGAGACTTGAGTTGGGAGGAGGTTGACAAACACGTGGGCACAAGCACCCAAGGGGATGGAGAGGCCAAACCAGTATTGAGGGCTGCTCCTCCCCTTCCTCTTCCTCTTGCAGCTGCAGCTTGAACTTGAACTCTTAATACAGGAGGGCAATTACGACTTGATAGGTATAACTGAAACTTGGTGGGATGACTCCCATGACTGGAATACAGCAATTGCAGGATATAACTTGTTCAAAAAGAAGGAAGAAAAAGGAGGTGGAGTCGCGCTATATGTTAAAAACATATATCCCTGCACAGAAATTCAGGAAGATGAGCTTGGTAGCTCCACCTAGAGTATCTGGATTAAAATTAATGGGGCAAGTAATAAAAGGAATGTGGTGCTTGGAGTCTATTACTGACCACCCAATCAAGGAGAAGACAAGAATGTAACTTTTGAAAAGCAAATTGCCAATGTTTCGAGCAGGCATGATGTACTAGTAATGGGGGATTTCAATTAACCCGATATCTGTTGGGAGACAAATTCTGCCAAACATGGCCCCTCCAAGAAATTCCTGACTTCTGTGGGAGATAACTTTCTCCTACAGAAAGTGGAGGAAGCAGCCAGAGGATCAGCTATCCTGGACTTGATGATTTGGTGGATGAAGTGGCAGTTCTGGGAACTCTGGGAGAAAGTGACCACACCATACTTGAATTCTTGATTGTAACAGAAGCAAAGCTGAGAGTAGCCATACGCGCACCCTGGACTTCAGGAAAGCTGATTTTAATAAACTCAGAACAATTTTAAGTATGGTTCCATGGCAAGCCACCCTAATGAGAAAAGGAGTCCAAGATGGGTGGGAGTATCAAAAAAGGAAATTCTAAAAGTGCAATGGCAAGCAATTCCAACAAGGAAAAAAGGGGGGAAACAGCAGAAGAAGCCAATGTGGCTTCACAAAAAGCTTAGAGATGACCTGAAAACAAAAAAGGGCACATACAGGAAGTGGAAAGAAGGCCAGGCCACAAAGGAAGAGTAGAGGCAGGTATCACGGAAGTGCAGGGATGGCATCAGGAAGGCTAAAGCTGAGAATGAGCTGAGGTTAGCGAGGGATGCTAAAAGCAACATGAAGGAGGTGTGAAAATTGGAGGGAGAAGCATCAATAATTTAAGATATGCGGACAATACCATACTCTTAGCAGAAACCAGTAATGATTTGAAACGAATGCTGATGAAAGTTAAAGAGGAAGGCACAAAAACAGGACTACAGCTGACAACAGAAAATTTATGTAACTTTACAGTTGACAATGAGGACATTGAACTTGTCAAGGATTATCAATACCTTGGCACAGTCATTAACCAAAATGGAGACAATAGACAAGAAATCAGAAGAAGGCTAGGACTGGGGAGGGCAGCTGTGAGAGAACTAGAAAAAGGTCCTCAAATGCAAAGATGTATCACTGAACACTAAAGTCAGGATCATTCAGATCATGGTATTCCCAATCTCTATGTATGGATGTGAAAGTTGGACAGAGAAAAAAGCGGATAAGAGAAAAATCAGCTCATTTGAAATGTGGTGCTTTGCGCATACCATGGACTGCGAAAAAGACAAATAATTGGATGTTAGAACAAATTAAACCAGAACTGTCACTAGAAGCTAAAATGATGAAACTGAGGTTATCATACTTTGGAGACATAATGAGAAGACATGATTCACTAGAAAAGACAATAATGCTGGGGAAAACAGCAGGGAGTAGAAAAAGAGGAAGGCCAAACAAGAGATGGATTGATTCCATAGAGGAAGCCACAGACCTGAACTTACAAGATGTGAACAGGGTGGTTCATGACCAGGGCTGGCTCCAGGAATGCCAGGGCCCTTGGGCATCAGCTTGCCCTGGGCCCCGGCACGTGTGTGTGTGTGTGCTCGCACGTGCCCTTGCGCGTGCACACAACCCCCCCCACACACACACCTACCTGTCTGCTCTCTTTTACCATTGCCCTTAAAGAAGATGGCGGCTGCGGTTTCCCTAAGGGGATGATGCCTCCGCCGCCATCTTTGTTGATGGCACGTCTGCTTATCAATGGTTCCTTCTCAAACTGTGTGCAAGTAATGAGTGGGTTACCACAGCGCTTGGTCCTGGGACCAGTGCTCTTTAACATTTTTATTAATGACTTGAATGAGGAGGTACAGAGCATTATCAAATTTGCAGATGATACAAAATTGGGCGGGTATAGCTAATACAGTGGAAGACAGAAACAAAATTCAAAGGGACCTTGATAGGCTGGAACATTGGGCTGAAAACAACAGAATGAAATTCAACAGGGGCAAATGCAAAGTTCTACACTTAGGAAAAAGAAACCAAATGCACAGTTATAAGATGGAGGGTACTTGGCTCAGCAATATGACATGTGAGAAGGATCTTGGAATCATTGCTGATCACAAGCTGAATATGAGTCAACAGTGTGATGTGGCTGCAAAAAAGGCAAATGCTATATTAGGCTGCATTAACAGAAGTATAGCTTCCAAATCGTGTGAAGTATTAGTTCCCCTCTATTCAGCACTGGTTAGGCCTCATCTTGAATACTGCTTCCAGTTCTGGTCTCCACACTTCAAGAAGGATGCAGACAAACTGGAACAGGTTCAGAGGAGGGCAACAAGGATGATCAGGGAACTGGAAACAAAGCCCTATGAGGAGAGACTGAAAGAATTGGGCATGTTTAGCCTGGAGAAGACTGAGGGGAGATATGATAGCACTCTTTAAGTACATGAAAGGTTGTCACACAGAGGAGGGCTGGGGTCTCTTCTCGATCGTCCCAGAGTGCAGGACATGGAATAATGGGCTCAAGTTGCAGGAAGTCAGATTTCGACTGGACATCAGGAAAAACGTCGCAACTGTTAGAGCCATACGACAAGGGAACCAATTACCTAGAGAGGTAGTGGGCTCTCTGACACTGGAGGCATTCAAGAGGCAGCTGAACCGCCATCTGTCGGGTATGCTTTGATTTGGATTCCTGCATTGAGCAGGGGGTTGGACTTGATGGCCTTACAGGCCCCTTCCAACTCTACTATTCTATGATTCTATGATGTTTTTAAAGTGTTTTTAGTGCTTTTGTTTGCTGTCCTGGGCTCTTGCTGGGGGGAAGGGTGGGATATAAATCAAATAACAAATAAATAAATAAATAAATAATAAGCTGTATGTATTGAGATGGCATTTTCCGTTTCATAATATTTATTTTCTACAAATTGTAAATTCATGTATTCCATGACAGTGTAGCTCATTTTACTATTAGAAATCTGAGTTATCATGTGGTAATGGTTAACTTTTCTATATTTTTGCGAAGCATCTATACATATATAGAACCATTTACTATGAACTATACAAGCAGTATAGTTTTATAATAGAATGTGGGCCACAAGGTATGTAAGCATTATTACAGCTTCACTTGCTTCACAAAAAGCATCTCACACCAACTCATACAGTGACATCTGTCTTCTGAATACACAGACATGGTTTAAGTCTAATTGAAAATAGGATAGTTGCTACAGCTGACAGACTTCAGGAGGAAGGGAGGGAGAGGAACACATTCCTTGTGAAAACTATTTCCCTTCTTTCCCAACCTTTTCTGCATCCTTGAAAAAGCCACCTTCTGAATTGGTGTCTTGCGGCTTATTTGACATAGAGCTGCCACTTTTTTCATTTAGTGGCACCACATTTCTTGTTAGACAAAGAAACCTTCCTAAGAGATGAAATGGCACCTGTCAGGTGACAATTTCACAAGATCTGTACTTGGATGAACGGCAAATGCTGTTATAAGTCTCAATAGTGGCTTTTCTGGCTCAGAGGAAATGGAGTCTGAGTGATGTGCAAATGGGAAGTGGGTGCTTTTCTCTGCTGCCCACAAAGGTGAAACCTTTGGCTTCCACCAGAATGAGAGGAAATAGAATAAGGCCTGTGAGTGATTTCTTGTTTAGCATACCCTGAACAGATATCAGCAACTGGCCTCAGTCTTATCAATGTCACCTAAAAGATGGAACACAGAAGCCAATTTCCTCCTGCCAACAGGGAGCAGTGTGGACCCCCAGTAGAGCTCATCGGATCAGCACCACTATAAGCAGTAGTGACATTCCAGTGCAAATTTCAGTATAAAGAAATAGCAAGGTATTTCAAAATCATACTCAGCATTCGGATACTCAACCATACATAGTCACATTGAAACTCACTTTATAGATGCAAATAAGCACATTTACGGTAGCTTTCCTGTGTGTTAATAAAATTTCATGATGACAAAAGGTAACAACATCTGAGGCTTGTTAGTTTAGAAAAGGAGCAAGTAATGGAGGACATGATATAGGTGTATAAAACTATGCATCATGTGAAGAAAGTGTACAGTGAGAAATTTTTCTCCCTGATGATATCAGAACCCAGGGTCATCCAATGAAGTTGAATGTGGACTTCTTTACACAGCACATAGTTAAACTATGGAATTTGCTACCACAAGATGCGGAACTCACCAGTACATGCATGGCTCTAAAGGAGGTTCAGACAAATTCAATGACTATAATGTTGGAGACAGTATGTTTCCGAATACCAGTTGCTGGTGGAGCACTGTTGTGCTCATGCCCTGCTTATGAGCTTCTCATGGGCATCTGGTTGGCCACAGTAAGAACAGGATGTTGGACTACATGGGTCTTTGGATTCACCCAACAGGCCTCTTATGTTCTTATGTGATGGCTGACACATCTGGTCTTGTAGTATGCAGGGATAATTGTTTACACCCTATCCATAACAGGATACACCACGGCAAACTGCTGCTATAAAAAGCCTTTATTAGGTGATCTCAGAAAAGCACCAAAAAGAACAAAACTTATAACCAATGACACAGAGGCTGCAATCCTATATACATTTACCTGGAAGTAAGTCACACTGACCTCAGTGGAGCTTACTTTTTACTAATTGCACTATGAATTATTTTCTTGCTAATTGTCTTAGTATATATCATGGAAAGTGTGCCAATAAGACAATAAGAAGTACTATTTGTGTTCTGTCATTTTTTTTCAGCATAATCTATGCATATTAAAAAGATGTAAATACAACCAGCAGAACAGTACACAAAAACTGTAGGATATGACCAACACAAATATTTATTTATGTAATAAAATTTGTTTAAAAACATTTATAAACTGCTTATTTGACAGAAAACCTCTACGTGGTTTACAAAAAACAAGGTGCACACACATGATACATTTCCTGCCAAGACTTAGCTTGGGGATGGGAAGGGGACATATAGCAGGTAGGGGAGGCTCTTATGAACATAAGGGAAGCTCTGCAGCAGGTATTTTGGGTGACAGAATAACATTTTCTGAACTGGATCATCCCAGTGTCCATGGGAGCCCTTTGATACCTGATACCTCTTCCTTCTCCTTTAATGTAAGGCCTTTTTGTCTTGGAGAAGTGGAGGTGGCAGGGAAAGGATAGTGGCAGCAGAGACTCCAGTATTTCATGAGACATTTAGATTGTTCGATATGAACCCAACAAATTCATGTTTTGGACTAAGCCAGTAGGCTACTAGTACATCCCTAAGTAGCATATTACTGTGAAGTAGATAAGGGCTGTACCCTAGCTGTGTACAGGTCTTCCCATTCACTTCTATGATCCACATATACTTAGACGATTTCCCCCATGTGAACTGAGCCTTTCCCTACCGTAAGAGAGAATGGGATATTCACAAAGAAAGAGTTTCACATGGGTCATATTAAAGACACAAGAGAATGTGTCTATTGTGCCTAAGGAGAGGAATTCTACTGCATATTGGGCAAATAAAATGAAAACAAATCCATGCATAACTGAACCGCAAGCACTTCTTGTTGCATCTGGCAGTGCCAAAGAACAAAAAGATTGCCTGTAGAAATTCTGAGTATATCTTGACCTAGAAATGGTCATAGTAGAAGCAAATAATGTTCTGCCAATCCACCTTGGAACTTCATAATGAAGGGTGGGAAAGAAATCTAGATGATGATGATGATGATCGCAAGAAAATGTGATTGCGGTTTAACTCCACTAAAAACTTGAAAAAATGTATCACAGAACAAAATGCTGTATTTACTTTGTATATTCCCATTAACTGATCATATTAAGTGTGTGCCTACATGTTGGTAGTTATTGGAAATAAATTATAATAGCATTAATATCAGGGTCAACCTTTCCACGAGGCAGAATGGGACACTTGTATCACACTTGGATGTATGAAATATTGAGGATTTTTAATATGCGATTCATCTCAGTGAACCAAAGTTTGGAAGCCTGAAATAGCAAAGAATCCAGGGAAACAGCCCCTCTGAACTATGAGTAGCTACATATCTTAGGAGCCTGAGGGTATAGACATCCTGACTCTCATGGAAATTATGAAATATTGGCTCAGTGAGAAGCAAGTGCTTCTGACAAACAAAGAAATAGTTTGTATAGTGTTTATGATAATCTTGTCCTTTAGAAGGAGTCAGGATAGTTGATTACCTGAAACATCAGGAGTTTACAGTTGGGAGATTGCAGTCATTATCTGGAAATTTATTTGGGAATGGTTTCAACATATGGATACTGAATGCCAAAGTAGCCAGACTACAACTTTACTAAGTATTTTAATAAGAATGATGAATATTGAAATTCTTCCTGTATGTAGAGAGCACAATTTTAAAAGCTCTACATTCTTCAAAATAAAAAAATCCAGTTTTAAAATGTTGTGTTTAATATATGTATATATAGAGACAAGCACCTTATCTAAACATACAAAGAACAGAATCAAACTAAAATGTACAAAGTGTTATCTCCCCATTCCAGCAAAAGGCACTGCATGGTTTAAAGTGTGCAAACATTTTGAAAGAAATGGTGCAAACAAAATCTGTCTATGTTTGTTTCTAAACTGCTGTATTCCTTAACTTTCATAATGTACTACAAAGTATTGCTCTGAATTGTGTCCATGACTGGATTTTCTCAAGAACAGAACGATGTCAGTCCACAGAATTGCAGATCTCTTTTACTTTCTGGTTGAAATCTTCAGCTTGAACAGCATACACATAATGTTGAGCCCAGGGGTGTTGACCCCAGCCTCTCTCCTGAGGATCAAGGAGGGGGAAGGCATGAATTGCAGGCACCTCAGCCATCAGCAGGCATGGACGATCCAGCTGTTGTTGAGTCTAGACTAGACCTTAGGAAGAGAGCGAGCTAGCCTCCCTGCCAGTTCCCACGGATGGCCTGCCCCTCAATGGGACAGCGCTCAGCCATCGAGAACCCCTATGGAGCCATAAGGGGAGGATTCCGAAAGAGCAGTAACTCCTCCTGTGCCAAGCAGTATCCTAGAAACGCCCGACACTTCCCAGCCCTCTGCTTCCCCGCCTGCAGATGAGAACCCTGTTTTGTCAGATGAGCCCATGGAGACTCGCCCCCCTTCACCGTGCTCACGACGCAGGGAGAAGTGGACAGGGCAGAGGGCATGTGTGAGAAGGAGTGAGAGGTTACGCTCCAAGACCTCTCCTATTTAAGACTGCCACGCAGTGAATGGGGCACTGAGTCAACTTTCATCACATGTTGCAGAGCATGTCTAGAGGGTAGTTAGGGACTTGTAGTGAGTTAGCATAGGGTCTTTTCTATGAGGCGCTCAGCCTTTGATGTGTCCATTACGTTAATAAAGCAAGAGTTCCTTGCACCCTCATCTCCGACTCGTGTTTCCCGCTCTGAACAGGACACATAATGACCTGTACCAAGGATAGCTATTGTATACTGGCCCTATAGCTACTTTTAATGGAGTCAAACAGGGCTGTATTTTGGCCCTAACCCTGTTTAACTTCTACATCAATTCCCTGGCTGAAAATCTAGTAGGCACAAATTTCCACTCTCCCAAGTTGACCTTTAGACCAGTGTCAATTCTGCTTTATGCAGATGACGCTGTTCTTTTATTTCTAACATCAATTGGTTTGAGGCGCCTCTTAAGGGCTTTGGATTCACACTGTAAAAGGGAACTGTTGCATATCAATTACACTAAGACCAAGATACTGATCTTCACTAAGAAAGAAATAAGGCATAAATGACAGATCAATGATCATATAATTGAACAGGTTACATCATATAGATATCTTGGAGTAACATTTCAATCTTCAGGTTTCTGGAATGCCCAAATTAACAACGCAATTACAAACTCCCAGAGGAATACAAAGGCACTCCTTTCTTTCTTTTTTACCAGAGAGGGCCAACACGTACTATCAGCTATTCAGGTATTTGTAGTCAAGATGCTATATGGCTCTCAGTTATGCGTTTATAGCAATTTTGCACCATTCGAAAAGATCCAAACCAAATTTCTGAGAGCTATACTGGGAGTGCCGAGCTGTACACCTAATGTAATTCTTCGTTTAAAGAGAGGTCAAACTTCCATAGAGGCCTGAGCATGGCTGCTTAAGTTAAATTATTGGCTGAAGCTGCAATTTTTCCCGGTGGGATTGGCCCATTTAATGCTTACAGATGCCTTCATCCAAGTGGAAAAAAATGTTAATAGCAAAACTGCAGGGGCTGGGCTTTGCCCCCGATACATTATTGGCCCTAGGATATCCTAAGGCCAAAGCAGCTATTAAGGAATGTATTTGGGACATTGAACTTCAAGAACATGTAGGTTTCATTATATATAAAAAAGAACATGTAGGTTTGGCCACAGCTTATCCAGATTTCAGGGACAAGTTGGTGACATTTGCACCGGCAAATTATTTAATTAATTTATCAGTCCCAAAATATAGGAAGGCCTTTACGTTAGCCAAGCTTAATGTCCTACCTTCTGCCCTCCTTGAAGGCAGATTTAAGAGTGTGCCCTTTCAGGAACGTCTGTGCCCTTGTGGGTTGAGGGAGGTGGAAACAATTCGTCATGTGATGTTTTATTGTTCTTTTTACCGTGATTTTAGAGTTATTTTTATTACTCCGATTTTAATAAAAATCCCAGGTAGATTGGATTTATTTTATTTGGAGTATTTCTTATCTGACCAGAACCCCCAGGTCACAATAAAGGTAGCCAGCTTTTTTGCAGAAGCTACTGAGTGTCGAAAAGCAATGATTAAACAATTCTCTTTTTAATTCTAATATTTTAATTTTATTGTTTTAATATGCAGTAAGAGGGTATCTCACAAGAGTGGATATGTTTAATGCTTCTTTTAAGTACTGTTGTGCATTTGTGTATTTGTATATGTTCAGTTTGGTCTATGACCGTAAATAAAAATCAGTCAGTCAATCGGAATGGTTTCTGGAAAAAAACAGATTCCTTGCCTGATAATCTTAGATCCTTCTATTGCCTTTATCTGTCACGTCCGCATCTCCCTGGTTGTGTTTACATTGGGTTTAGTTTAGTTAGAAAAAGTATAAACACCAGGGGTTTGAAGGGGTCATCAGTCCCTTTTCCTGGGGGGCTCCAACGGCTGTCTTTCTTCACAACACACCCCAGCTACATTGGGACAAACACTGAACGTCAGAGCTAAGGACATGGGTGAAATCTTTAAAATCTAGTGCAGGTTACACAAGGGTGATCCTTTGGCTCATCGGGCTAGATAACGAAAGTCTGTCAGCCTTAGACTCACAGCAACTCTTCAAGAAAGGTATACCCAACTCTTGAGCTCCTTTCTTTTCTTTTTTCTCTGTGTGGGTGAACCTAACTTTGAAATGTGCATAGGGTTTAACTTCCTTACTTTTAGTCTATCTAGCGCTGTAGAACGAACGAACGAATAATAGTTAGAACACTGCTTGCTATTGATTGTAATTGTAAACTGCAATATTTTTCCTTGTTTTCCTTTTAATAAAGCCAATCTTTATTTTATTTTCTGTGTGCTTTATTGGGTTAAGGGTAGAGTTATACATGATTTAGGATGAAGCGTGGAATAACTCTAGCAAAAGGTCTCACTACCCAAGCAACAGGGGCACTTGAATTTCTAGGGAGCTATGCTCATGAGGAGGTTTAAAGCTCCTTTCATAACTAACTTGCTTCAAGTGGCAGATGGGGAAGAGCAGTGAATTGTGCACACACACATGCATCTACTGTGTTCAGGTTTTGCACCTCCTGCCATAATTAACCATCCGTCCATCCAATTTCACAATTGAACAGCCAGTCAGTTGACATTGCTACTGCTGTTTGTTTGCTGTTCATTTGCTTGCTCCCAGGGGATGGATAAGAATTTTGATTCGGTTCACATTTCAAGCCGAATCTATCAAATGTGCACTTTCCAAAACAATATGAGAACCAAAACACAGTCATCCTTTAAAATTAGCACTTAATCAAATTTTTCTACGTAGTTCACCAAAGAAACATTGTTTACAAAAATGCATATATTCGGGAAACTGTGCATGAAAATGAATATGTGAGTGAAAATTATGTGGAAAAATGATTATTTGACAAAAAATGGCTTGCAAAAATGTGTACATTTAAGACTGCATACAAAAATGTGTTTATAAGGAGAAATTCACACTAAAATGCTGGACAATTTTCATGAGGATTTAAAAAAAATAATTATCAATTACTGCAGAAATGTGGAGAATTGAATTTAAGATAGGAAAAAAGAGAATCTAAGAGAACTGAAATTGACAGATCTTTTCATCTCTATTGTTTCCTCCTGCCAACTCATTGTTGCTGCACCTCTCTCCTTATCGGCCCACGTGCTACAGCTGGCACACTCATGGCTTCAGTCTAAGAACATAACAAGATAAGAAGAACCTGTTGGATCAGGCCAGCAGTCCATCTAGTCCTGTACTCACAGTGGTCAACCAGTTGCCCAGGGGAAACCCCACAATCAGGACCTGATTGCAAGAGCACTTTCCCCTCCTGTGGTTTCCAGCAACTGGTATTCAGAAGCATGCTGCCTCTGACTGTGGAGGAAGAGCATAGCTATCATGGCTAGTAGATATTGATAGTGTGACCCTCCATGAATTTGTCTAATCCTCTTTCAAAGCCATCTAACTTGGTGGCCATCACTGCCTCCGATGGGAGTTAATTCTCCTGTTTGGATGGCTTTAAAAGAAATCATGTAACAAATAAATGTATTGAAATAGTGTCCATGCTCTGCTGTACTTAACCTTCGTGTCTTCAGAATCTTTTCCTATGCAAACCCCACTGAAATGAATGGGAACCATCCAAGCAGAAGGACTTGGGGAAGGGCCACAGCTCAGTGGTAGAGCATCTGCTTTAAATAGAATTATAGAATAGTAGAGTTAGAAGGGACCTATAAAGTTATTGAGTCCAACCCCCTGCTCAATGCAGGAATCCAACTTAAAGCATATCCTACAGGTGGCTGCTCAGCTACCTCTTGAATGCCTCGTGTTGGAGAGCCCACCTTCTCCCTAGATAAAGTGACTCATTGTCATATCGCTCTGTTAGGAAGTTTTTCCTGATGTTCAGCTGAAATCTGGCTTCCTGTAATTTGAGTCCATTATTCCATGTCCTGTACTCTGGGGACGATTGAGAAAAGATCTGGGCCCTCCCCTGTGTGACAACCTTTCAAGTATTTGAAGAGTGCCATCATATCTCCTCTCAGTCTTCTCTTCTCTAGACTAAACATGCCCAGTTCTTTCAGTCTCTTGTCATAGGGTGCTGTTTCCAGTCATTCTCATTGCTCTTCTCTGAACCTGTTCGTTTGCCTACATCTTTCTTAAAGTGCAGTGTCCAGAACTGGACACAGTACTCAAGATGAGGTTTGACAAGTGACAAATAGAGTAGAACTAGTACTTCATGAGATTTGGAAACTATACTTCTGTTAATGCAGCCTAAAATAACATTTTCCTTTTTTGTAGCCACATTACATTGTTGGCTCATATTCAGCCTGTAAACAACAATCCCAAGATCCTTCTCACATGTAGTATTGCTGAGCCAAGTATCCCCCATCTTATAACTGTGCATTTGGTTTCTTTTTCCTAGGTGTAGAACTGTTGTTTTCAGCCCAGTGCTTCATCTATCAAGATCCCTTTGAATTTTGTTTGTCCTCCATGGTATTAGATATCCTCCTAATTTTGTACCATCTGCAAATTTGATAAGCATTCCCTGCACCTCCTCATACAAGTCATTAATAAAAATGTTGAAGAGCACTGGGCCCAGGAACGAGGCCCGTGGTACCCCACTTATTATCTCCCCCCATTTTGAGAAGGAACCATTGATAAGCAGTGTTTGAGTACAAATACGTGTAGAAAAAAGGAGGGGTGTGAACCCTGAATGCCAAAGGAGGGAGTATCAATATGTTTATTGTATATTTTCTTAGAAGAAGTAGCTTATAATATAAAATGCCCAACACGTTTCAGCCCATCAAGGGCTTTCATCAGGGGATGATAGTTGCTAAAAGCTCTATATACCGATGCGAAATTACTATACTGGAGCAATCAAGTAAATTCTCTAATCTCTACCTATTTGAGTACAAATAGCCAACTGTGGATCCACCTGATAGTTGTTCCATCCAGCCCACATTTAGCTAGCTTGCTAAACAAAATGTCATGGAGTACTTTGCTGAAGTTGACAAATATTATGGCCCCAGCATTCCCACAGTCTACAGGGAGGTCACCCAATTTAAAAAATGAGATAAGAAGTGCAGATGGTCCCAAGTACAATTCCCAGCATTTCCAGGTAGGGTTGGGAGACAGCCCTGCTTGAAAACCCTTGACAGCTGCTGCCAGTCAGTATAGATAATACTGAGCTAGATGAACCAACAGTCTGATTTAGTATAAAGCAGCTTCCTATGACTTTGCAGTAGATTGTACTCCTTTACTTTCAGAATGTTAAAAATAATGTCCTTTCTAGGATTAGCTAGCTGAATGTGTGGTACACAAAACAAAATCTTTCATAACTTTATTCTTTACTTCATCTCTGTGATAGCTTCTGTTAATTTACATAATAAAAATATATAAATATGTAATTTCTTTATAATATAATATGCCCTTCAATAACACAAACACATTTAAAGATGGGAGAGGAAGACAAGAAATTCTAATAAAAAAACTAAGTAGCTGCATAGAAAATAAGATCTCTTTTGACAACAAGAAACGGGGGGAAAGGCTGTCTTAACAACAACAATAAAAGCACATCAATATCTGCAACAGATAAGGTCAAAAAAATCACCCTCTGAAACGATTTCTTTTACCGTTATGTTATTTTCTTAATCTTTTTTTCTTCCTCCTAAACTAATGCTGTAGATGAAGCAGGTAAAACAAAAAAAATGAAGTGTGTTCAGTGAAGTGAGCATTTGACCTGGTAATGAGAAATCACAGCCAATCACTTTTTGATTTAAAAAATCATAAACACCTTTTTGGCACAAGAGATCAGAGTTCTTAATGGGATAAAACTGTGTTTTTGACCCCTGGAAATGGTTCACACATATCTGACAACTTCAACATTGCATGTAGCACGCTAACATTTGACATACAGATGGATTCTTACTTTGCTTCTTACTTTGCTTTTTTTAAAGAGCCTTTCCCCACTATCTGGTCATGTGGGAAATTCAAGGTACAGTCTATCTATCACTACAGCCCAGTTCGGATGTAATATTAAACTGTGTTTTATCATTATGTGCACAAGTATATGGCTCCCACACTCTTCCCTCCTTGTCAGTGTGGCCATTAGAAGAAGATTGCGAAAGGGCTGGAAACAACATCTGCTTCCACTTTTAAACAAGAGCTTCCCACTACTTGGGGAATCATAGAATCATAGAGTTGGAAGGGGCCTTGTAGACCATAGAGTCCAACCTCCTGCTCACAGCAGGAAATCCACAGCTAGAGCATCTCCTGCAGATAGCTGTCCAGCCTCTGCTTGAAGACATCCAGCGAAGGGGATCCCACCACCTCCCTAGGCAGTTGGTTCAATTGCCGAACTGCCTTTACTGTCAAGAAGTTCCTTCTAATCTGAATGTCCAATATGAATCTACGCTCCTGCAACTTAAAACCATTAGACCTAGTCCTACCCTCTGGGGCAGCAGAGAACAAATCTGTACCCTCCTCTATGTGACAGCCCTTCAGGTAGTTAAAGAGTGCAATCATGTCACCCCTCAGCCTTCTCTTTACCAGACTGAACATGCCAAGTTCCTTCAACCTTTCCTCATAAGACTTGTTCTCCATACCGGCTATCATCCTCGTCGCCCTCTTCTGAACCCGCTCTAATGTGTCTATATCTTTCTTAAAATGAGGCGCCCAGAACTGAACGCAGTATTCCAGATGAGGCCTGACTAATGCAGAATATAGTGGGACTATTATTTCCCTCGACCTGGAAACTATAGCTCTGTTTATGCAGCCCAAAACCGCGTTTGCCTTTTTTGCCGCAGCGTCACACTGCTGGGTCATGTTCAACTTGCGATCCACTACAATTCAAAGGTCCTTCTCACATGCACTACTGCTAAGCCAAGTATTTCCCATCCTGTACCCGTGCATTTTGTTTTTGTGGCCTAAATGCAGAATCTTGCATTTGTCTTTATTGAATTTCGTTTTATTAATTTCAGCCCAATTTTCTAGTCTATCCAGGTCCCTTTGGATTTTATTCCTGTCTTCCATTGTGTTAGCTATCCCTCCCAGTTTCGTATCATCCGCAAACTTCATAAGGCTTCCCTCCACCCTATCATCTAAGTCATTGATAAAAATGTTGAAGAGTATCGGCCCCAGGACAGAACCCTGTGGCACTCCACTCGAAACCTCCTTCCAGTCCGAAGCAGAGCCACCGACGACCACTCTTTGAGTACGGTTTTCCAACCAGTTGTGAATCCACCTGACAGTATTTCCATGTAGTCCGCATTTGACCAGTTTGCTAATCAAAAGGTCATGGGGGACTTTGTCAAACACTTTGCTGAAATCTAGATAGATGACATCTACAGAATTTCCACCATCTACTAAGCTAGTGACCCGATCAAAAAAAGAGATGAGATTAGTTTGACAGGATTTTTTCTTGACAAACCCATGCTGGCTCCTACCAATCACAGTATTGTCATCTAGATAGTTGCCAACGGACTCTTTTATTATCTGTTCTAATATCTTTCCCGGTATTGAAGTCAGACTGACCGGCCTGTAATTCCCCAGATCTTCTTTTTTACCCTTTTTAAAGAGCGGGATGACGTTTGCCCATCTCCAATCCTCCGGCACCTCTCCCGTTCTCCAGGATTTCTCAAAGATGATGGCAAGAGGTTTTAGATAGTAAACTATGGTTAGTGAACAAGCCAGGAAGAACCACAGTTTAACATTACATCAGAAAAGGCCCCATGGATCTGACATAAAAGAACTGAACTTTTTCAAGTGAGGTTAAAGAAAGGGTTTTGATTGGCTATTGCACAACATATATGTTACCTTAACTTACATAACTACAGTTACCTTAATGTCGATCACAAGCCAGAACATGGAACATACATGACAGAAGTAGTTTCTGTGGACAAGTGAGGTCATATTTGCAAACAAAAGTTCCTTTATCAAGATATTCCACAATTCTTACCATGGGGTGCTAGGGGGCTGCAGGGGGAAGGGGGAGTCAGTGAAGATTTTCTCTCTGCTTCTGTGAGTAGTGTTTTGGTGGATAGAACCTCATTCACAGGATCTCCGGAGTCCATCAAAAGAAAAAAGACAGCAATATAACAAGAAAAGCAGCTGAGTAGGAAGTTGCGGGGGGGGAGAGAGGTGGGTGAGGGAAGTGTTGTACTCCCTGGCGCAAAGCTGCTTTTCCTAGAACAGAGCTGTGGTCCTCCAGATGTTGTTGGATTCCAACTACCATCAGCCCCAGCCAGAATGGTTAATAATCAGGGATAATTGCAACTCCAATGAAACTACATCTGGACAACCACAAGCATTCATCCTTACGTTACACATGTTTGTAACATAGTTCCAGCCTAGGTTCTTCATACTGAGAATGCTAATGAGTGGGTGTAAAGTTTCGAGACACATAAAACTAAAGATGCATGGTTGTATCATCTTAGTTTTTAGCCATGAATATTGACAAGTCCATCTGCCCAATCCTATGCAGCCATCTATAATAAATAGATTTTTATTGTTTTATTCTCTGTATGGTTTATTTTTATGTACACCCCTTAGAAATGCTAATCATTTAGTGGTATAATAAATGCCTTAAATAAATAAATAAATAAATAGACTTTTTACTGTTTTATTCTTTGTATGGGTTATTTTTATGTATACTGCTTAGAAATGCTATTAATTGTAATATATAAATGCCTTAAAAGTAAATAAATCTTAGTTTAATGTGAGTATAGAGAAGATGAGTAATAAAAAGCCCATCTTGAATAATTTATTGTAAAATGTCTTTTGTTTTTCAATGCAAATATAAACATAATTACAATAAGACAGTACAGTGCTTTACCAAGCCATTCTTATTATCCACTAGTATCTGGACACTATTAACACTTCTGACTGAAAATTAAAATAGACAGTCCCGGCTAACACTTGGTTCATCACATACTGTCTAAATTACACTTTCAATATTCGCTGCTTCCTAATGGCTAACAAAAAGTATTCCTGTTTTCTTCCTGTGTCCTTTATGAGTTCTATAAATAACTAATTAACCTCTATGACAAAAGTCAGTATTAACAGAGAAGGAAGGCTGTGTGCATGAAGAGTATGCATCTCAGCAAAGATCTCCTGAACTAGATGGAACAGACACTCTCATCACAATATTCTCCTCTGAATTAAATGCTTATTGACTCCATATTAATATCCATTTAGTAATCTGCCGTTTTTGTTTGTTTTAATATAGCATGCAGTTTTACAGTAGAATAGAATTATGCAGTTTAGAAGAATGAATATTAAAAAAGGATTTAATTAAATCTGTTGCCTGAAACCTCTGTCTAAAGCTATAATGACAAATTTAGTCCATATTTATTATGGTGCACAAGGGACTTTAACTAGATCATTAGTTTATATGCCTTACTCAGTAGTGAAGTTCTAAAACTTTACATTTTGCATATTGTTACATTATTCATTTTCCCAACTAGGCATAAAATATGGCTTCCCAAGAGTACAATACCTAATTCTTCAAAATATACAAAGATAGCAATAAAATGATTAAATTACAACTCTTACATCTGTACTTCTTGTCTTATTATAAAGTAAAAATGCTTAAAAATGCAGACAACAACGAGTCTAATTGTGTAACTTCTCCAGGACTCAAAAATACATTTTGTGCTTTGTAATAAGTCAAGTATAACAATAGGAACATTCCAGTCACTACTGAATGTTGTTTCTTCTTCAAGCGGTTGTACAGTACAGCCAAAGCAAGCCAGAATTAGTGTCTTTGATAGCACAGACTAACTAACAAAAGAGTTCTTGGGAAAGACATCAAATGACAAGGTGAGTTTTTTTGTATATGCATACTTTGGTTTTGAAACACCTATAAAATATTATGCCTGCTTGATGGAAAAATATTAAATGCCATTCTAAATCATTACCCATCAATGAAAAATGCTGTGTGGTGTTTTCTTTATTAATTACACATTAACAAATGTTTAATCCAATCATGGAAATGTGGTAGCGGAAATGACACTGACAAATTGCCTTTGGCACAATGATTGAGCTGATCACAACAGACCAACAGAGAACCAACATGAATATAAAATGAATGAAATATCAAATCACAATTGCTATCAACTAGTCTAGTTTCATTAAAAGGAGATGTGCAAAAATGAGTTTTCCCCCATCAATCTTAGATGCGTATTATGTCTTTTGATACTTGCTACTGTATTTACTTAGAGCCAAATCTGCCTCCTACAAAAGTGACACCAAAACCTTCCAGAAAAAAAGGAACATCCCAACATTAGACATCATGAACCTCTTTGGAACTTCCTGACCATCGTATCAGAAGACAGAAATTACAATTACAAATTACAGAAATTTGGTGCCTGTGAACCAATTGCATTAAAAAAAAGATATGAAATCTTCCCAGTTTGTCTCTGTCTTGAATAGCAGATTTTGCTCTAGACAAAAATGACTCTACATGTTCTCTTGACAAATGCCTTCCAGATATATTTTAACATAAAATTAAAAAACAGCTTTGTTGTTGTTATCATGGCTGCTTCAATTGCAGATCAAAACATATGAAGCAAAGGGCTGTACAAGGCTTGGTCAATCAAAACCTTTCCAGTTCCTGAGCAGAAAATGTGAGAGCCAACTCACTAACAGCCTCCTACAAATTAAACTCTTATGACAAAGAACTAACATTACAGCTGATAATGTAAAAATGAAATCACTGCAAAAAGGTACCATTAAAACGAGTAGGAATGGAAAGAGCAGCAACCTGTCAGATGGAATGCCATACACTGGTCAAATATTCCAGTTTACAAGACCACCTTCGAATTGTACATAGACAAACTGCTTAATTTCCCAATATGGGGGGTAAAGATTGGGGAGAGGTTGGAGATAGGGAGAAACTGGCTTCATTACAGAATTCCCTTGATAAATAAAATCTTGATAGGGCCTCTGTCCACTGATGTTCTAAATGAGCCTAGTCAGTCTGTCCCATGTTTTTTCATTTCGTTTCTCAAACCAAATGACTACCATCTGCTGTCACAAAGCTGTCACACAATCAGTAGTGGAAGATTTCTAAGGAATATAATTGCTGAAGAATGAGTATATGACATAGCAGCTCACATCTAGCAGGCAGAGAACAGCAATCCATTTGAAAAGAACAGCAGTAGTGTTCTCCCACTTCTCAGCAAGCACATTGTAATACAAATCTTTATTTGGACTCAAGACGTTGACAGGTCAATTGAACAGAATAAGTCTAGTTTATGATGCAGTTGTCAGAAGTGGTTAAAGCAGGAGTCTGTTTACCGGCGCCCTGAGATATTCCAACAATTTTTCTTGCAAACCAGCACCTTGAGGTTAATTACTTTACCAATTTGAGTAAATGGCAAGCCATATTCCCATCTGTCTCCATTAGTTCCCCACTATTTCTCAATTTATGATGACTGGGGTCAAGGCTGTGATACAAAAGAAGAGGTAATAAAGCATGAATGGAGTAATTTTCTGTTTATACAAATGTAGTAGCCACAGCATAAATAAAAAGAAGACATTTAAAAATGCCATGTTTTCACTTTGAAACCTAGGAATACTTAACATATTTACAGGAGGAGCAGAAGTATTGGCAATGATTTGTTGTTTGTATAATTAGATCCTATTAACTAAAACTTTTAAAGCAGATAGAAAACTGTGTTGGCACTCTCACTGAAACCAAGTTGGTAGTGAAAAGTCTAGAACCCATGCTTCCTGAGAAACAACAAAACACTAGGGTTGCCAGGTCAGAAGCATCCCAAAACCTGAGATTTTAGGGGTGGGCTGAGTGATGTCATGGGGCGGGCCCAAGTGATGCCACAGGGGCAGGCCCAAGTGATGTCATGGGGTGGGCCTGAGTGCCCTGCCCTTATCTTTTAATGTGGCTGCTCCAAATGTCTTTACAGATTTGACCCTTCACTTCAGAAAGAGGTCTGAGAAATGAGTAAGAGTAAGAAGATTCTCTATCCTTTCTGCCTACCCTGTGGGCTGCTATAAACTCACTTTGACAGCCAACCCAATTCCAGTGAGTAATAATTGACAGAGAGAAAACACACATGGTTTGGTCTACCTTCACAGGCAGCAGCTTGGGAACAACTGCAGCCACAGTTTGAAACAGAGCTTGGAAGATTACTTTTAAAAAGTAATAAATTAGAGTTACAGTTACATGGCCCAAAAAAGTAGTAATTACCGTTACAATTACAACTGCTCTGAAAGTAACTGATTACTTTACTTTTCCTCCAAAGTAATCACTACAATTACATTTCAGATACTTTAAAAAAAACGCCTACAAGGTGCTGGCCTTGGCTGCTGCACATCTAAATAGCTTAAAACAACATTAAAAATAAACACACACATACAGAGGTAGTAGAATAATTCTTTTTATCCATATGATAGCAATGGTGGTCTCTCAGCTGGTAAGGGTGGTGGGGAGGGAGGCTGAGGCCACTACTCAGATCTTTGCACGTCAAACCAAGTTCAACCCCCCCACTCATCCAGCCAGCATAATCTCTCTCACTTAACCACCTCCCAGACCCTGCCCTGCCACCATCTAAGGGACACTCACTCAAGCAAACATTTTCCCCTGAGATGCAAAAAGGTTAAAATACTGCAAATGCAGCACAGTAGCCAGAGAGGGTGGTGGAGGCCACTTTGTGTGCCATGTGCAAACACAGTATTCACACACACACACACATGCACACACACATGCACACACACCCATCATCATCATCTTTCACCTCCACAGTTCTTAATGTCCATTCTGCCGCTGCCTCCTTCTCCTCCTTTATCCATGTTCTTGACCTCCGGATCCTTTTTCCCTCCACTCCATTCTTCACCACCACTATCTGTTTTTTTAAATAATTGTTTTCTCCACTTCACCCCGTCTCACTTTCCTCTTCCTTCCTCGTTGCCTCCTACCCATCCACAGAGCATGAGGAATGAGCGACACTGCACAGAAGCCCAGTTTGAGGCACATGATTTTCATCCACAAATCAGAGCAGCAGAAGACTTCCCCTGTCCCCCCCAAGTAATGCCCAAAAGTAATTCTGGAAACGTTACAATTACTCCACAAAAGTCGTAAAATTACTCCTAGTTCTACTACAATCAAAATGTAAAGGAATTACCCACTCGTTACTCAAAAAAGTAATGAATTACAAGTAATTTGTTACTTGTAACTAGTTACTTCCAAGCTCTGCTTTCAAATATGTGAATTCTCTTTTACCACTATTGGGCAAGAAACAAACTGCCATGCAACCAACAAGGTGCACCATCAATGGGTTTTAGGGGGTTGAACTGAGCACATGCAACCACTGCTGTTGCTTCTATGGATGTAAGGGAGTGAGGTTAAAGGTAAATGAAATGCAAGCAGAAAATGAAAAACAAAATATAGTGATGCTTTCCTAAATGCAATACCATACCAAACACAACAAGATTCCTATGAGTAAGGCAGACAACTTAGCATCCCACAACCAGTCAGGATTCATAACTGAAAACCAAAACTAAAAGAAACCTAGCAGCCAGTCAGTTAATGCAGAATGCTGCGACATGACTGCTGACATGAGTGAGATCCTACCAGCACATAATACCTCTGCTCTGAAATCTGCATTGGTTGCTGATTTGCTACCAGGCCAAGTTCAAGTTGTGCTTTCCATGTTATGGGTGCCACATAGTACTTGTTCTGCTCTTGTAAGAAATCAGTCTTGTAAAGTGGCAGTATTTTGGATACTCTGTTCATAGGGTTTTCGTGGTAAGAGGTATTCAGAGGTGGATTACCATTGCCTTCCTCTGACTTTGGACACATATTGTACTTTGGACACATAATGAGAAGACATGATTCACTAGAAAAGACAATACAGAAAAACAGAAGGGAGTAGAAAAAGAGGAAGACCAAACAAGAGGTGGATTGATTCCATAAAGGAAGCCACAGACCTGAACTGACAAGATCTGAGCAGGGTGGTTCATGACAGATGCTATTGGTGGTCACTGTTTCATAGGGTCGCCATAAGTCGAAATCGACTTGAAGGCACATAACAACAACAACAAAATGGCAGCACCTATGCTTTGGAACTCCTTGCCTATTGACATTAGGCAGACACCTCTTTTCAGCAACTGCTAAAATCATTTTTGTTTAGGCAAGCCTATCCAAGCATATAAAAGCTATTGCATTTTTAAATCTGTTTTTAACTCATTGTTGGTTTTATTGATTTGAATACTTTTCAATACATGTCTCTAACTGTTTTTGGCAATAATTTTATTGTTTTCATTTTTTCTGTAAACTGCTTTGAGATTTTTTTACAATAAAACATTATATAACTGTTGTAAATAAAATACATAAATAAATTTTGGAGTCACTGTGGCCCTTCAGTCTCTTCCAACTTTTAGGAACAAAGGAATCTGCCTTATACTGACTCAGGCCATTTGGTACCACATAGCTCAGTACTGATGACATGGACTAGCATTGGCTCCCCAGGATTCCAGGCAATGGTCTTTTCCAGAAATTGAATTCTGGACCTTTCCATGCGAAGCATATGCCTCACCAATGAGCTACAACCCCTGTTTAAAAAAGTATCTCTTAAAATTGTTCTTTTCAATTCACTCTTGAATAAACATCATACCTAGGGCAGATCCACACCATCCATTTAAAGCACATTCAACACGCATTTGAAGCACATGAATCCCACCACAGAATCAGAACTGTAACTGTGATGGGGAAATGACACTTCCCAGGATTCTTTACGGGAAGTCGTGTGCTTTAAATGTGAGTTGGATGTGCTTTAAATGTATTGTGTGAATCCACTTAATAAATTTTGCCTGCATGTAAATTGTTTTAATTAATTTTTCAAAATGCAAATGAGCTATAAAGTGTAGTGGGTGACCATGGGCTACTCACCATCTCTCAGCCTATCTGCCCCTCAGGATGAAAACAATGGAGAGCCATGACCACCTCAAGGAAGAAGGGCATACTTAAAATGTAGAGTAAGTATTGTACAACCATAGTGTGAAATCAAATACTTATTGGGACACAGTATGAAGAAATATTTATATAAGCATGACTATCAAATATGTTTATTATTTACACAACCTGTAAAGATATTTATAGTGCAATCCTATGTTTGTTTACTCCGAAGCAAGTCCCAATGTATTCAATGGGGCTTACTCAACCAGGGAAAACTGCAGCCTCAAGTGATAAGGCACTTTTTTTTTAACATGCCGTTTAAGTTGAGACCTTATCCCAGTCTGTGTCTGGGTTGGAATTGCTTTTTAATATGTTTTTAAACCTTTTTTTTCTTTAAAAAAAATGTTTTTAAAGCTTTTAAAAATATTTAAAATATGTATTGTTTTAATACATTTTAAAGTCTGTTTTTATGATTTTTAAAGTGTTTTTAGTGCTTTTGTTTGCTGCCCTGGGCTCCTACTGAGAGGAAGGGCGGGATATAAATCAAATAATAAATAAAAATAAATAAATAAACTTCATTCACCCAACCCAAAATTCAGAATCATGCCACTTTAAGCTGTTTTGCAACTGTTTATACTTGTTTTATGGTTATTGGTTTTTAAAGGGATTTATTTCTTATTGTGAGCTGCCTTGGTTTCCAATCACCAGCCCTACCTCAGAGGGTTGTTGGAAAGACTCCACACACACACACACACACACACACACACACACACACACACACACACACACACACACACACACACACACACACACACACACTCTTTTATAAATACACCCCATATAATAGTTTATTGTCAAACCATTTGGTCATTTCAGAACATTTTTTTAAAAATCAGTATTAGTTTCCTACATAATAGAAAATGTGATACCTAGGTAAACCCTGCCTAATTGCTTTAAAAATAGGATTGGAGAGGGAGGGAAAGATTTACAACACAAACACAATTCTTTGCTATGTTTACTCAAAAGTCCCATTAATTTACAGCACAATCCTAACCATGTCTACTCAAAAGTAAGTCCTAATGAATTCAGTGGGGTTTACTCCAGGTACGTGGGATTAGCATTGCTTTACTCCCAGAAAAGCAAGTATTGGATTAAATACTTTCATACTGCCAAGGTATTCAAAGCACTGCCCTCTCCAACAGCCAAGGGTCTTACTCTTGCACACAAGCGAAAAAAAGCTTTAAGCCGTATTCTTACTTGCTCAAACTGAAGATCTCAAAGCCACCATTTCCTGACGTTGCAATGAAGTCTAGGCACTGCCTGGGTCAACAAATCACAACCCTGGCTTCACTTATTGGCTACAATCCTGAAAGAGTGGGGTTAGAGCTAGGAGCTGCTATACAGATCTCTTAAACAGATTTAACAGTTGCAGGGTGTGTGAGATTTTGGTGTATATCTCGGGAACCAGACCACCTAGAAACTTTTTTAAAAAAAATTGAAGCTGAGAGTCCAGAGATGAAGGTGAGTTACCCGGAGAGGACCCCCAAAAGCTGGAAACTCTGGCCAAAAACTGGACACCTGGTAACCCTATAAAAGACCCTTTTATATGGTACATAAATGTGGTGGTGCCAACCTTTGTTGTCTAAGGTACATATTTGGTGCTGGGATCCCTGAAAAGCTATTTAGGGTATGGAGAAATGCTGGATCCATGTTAGTTTATGTTCCTGTTTTGAAGAGAAAATATTCTGTGATTGTGACTGTAAAATTTTAAGGCCTTGTACTGTTAAGATGTTGCAAGTCTGTTTAGTAGTAGTTCTTGGTGATAGGTTCTAACAGAGAGAGAGGGAAAAATCGGTTTTAGAATTTCTCAGGTGGGGCCTGGATCACGAAAATTCATTCTGATTGGTCTGGGTGACAGAAGACAGAAGAAAGAGAGTTGTGATTTGACAGTTGTAGAGAAAGAGAGGTGATGAGGGTAGTGTTAGGAAAAAGACCGGAGAGAAAAGCTGAGGACAAAAGCTGAATATTAACACCCAGTTTGTTATTAATACTTTCTAGTAAAGATCAGAAGGAAGCTGGTGGCTGAGCTGGTCTGAGAGGGCTGCCATGTGCAAAGGTCTTACCAGAGGAAGGTTATACAAACCATTTTAAATGTTGGCTAAACTACTCAAACAGTCAGAAGTACAACCAAATGAGCTTGGGGTACAGAGGCAGATTATCCCCAGTTGCTGGACTGGGTTATGAGAGTATTTGGCTGGGATGGTTTAGAGAATTTGGCCTGAGGTAAAAGCCACTGAGAGGCTGGTGTCAATAAATGTCTCATGAGTGTTCAGAAACTGTCAACAAGCACCTTTAAGATGCCAGTATAAGCATCAGAATTCCCTTATGTACATATAATAACCCTTTGATAAGCAATCTTAGTTAAAAGTTCACCCTGTCTCTAGTGCTAGTGTCCATCTCATGCTTAAGCCTACTATACCAGCTACTAGGAGGTTTTGAAAGCATGAAAGCATTAAAGTTGTCTTGAAAGCTTTTAAAAAAATGTTTTTAAAGATTTTTTTTGTAGTGTATTGGCCCTCCAGGCTTGCCATACCAGAAACTGCCATAGGCTGGGGCTGACTCAGCAGTTTCTGGTATGGCAAGCACGGTGGGCCAATACACTACAGTTCTGTTTTAATGTATTTTAAAGTCTGTTTTTATGATGTTTTAAAGTGTTTTAGTGCTTTTGTTTGCTGCCCTGGGCTCCTGCTGGAAGGACAGGATATAAATAAAATAAATAAATGAAATAAATAAATAAATGAAATAAATAAATAAATTCTGAATGAGTTGGTAGCATCTGAAAATTAAAGCACCACAAATACCTAAACTTGTGTGTATACAAGTGAAGCTGGGGGAACTGGGTATCCCTGACTGATTTCAAAATATCTTGGTGTAAAATAGCAGCCACAAAGTAAACAAACAAATAGTTTACCTTTACACTCATTGGTTGAATTAAGACATAATACATTCCAGTGGGTCATTACAGGAATGAACTGCAGTGAGCCTTGGTCTCATGTCTCCTCCCCACCATGACCAAAAGAAGATAAGAAGGTTCAATTTTTAGTATTATTTCCAAATCCTAAACTGTGGTTATTTTTAAATAAGGATATTTCTTGAAATAAGGTAGCTTCCAAAGCCAATTTTTAAGGTTGTCTTGTTTCAGCAAACTATCGCTAAGATTAACCACAGTTTATTCAGCTTTGTATATAACAACAAAGCTGCAGATAACTAAAATCAGAAATGAACACTTCCAGGCTCCTCTTGTGTTGCTGCTGGAGGAAAGGGGAGGAACACACAAGCCCGTGGCTTCCCATGGCTTGCTCCCATAACAATAAACCATACATTATTATTATTATTATTATTATTATTATTATTTATTCACTTGATACTTGAAGGTCCCCAAGAGACTTACACAATATTAAAACAAAATAAATAAAACACTATAAAAACAACAATAAACAACAACAAAACAATAGCAATACAACCCCCCCACAGCCACAGGAAGGTTTGGCAGCATATTAAAATGAAACATCACCTCCAAATGCAGCCATTACCTTGGTATGGATCCTCATTCAATCAGCTATTCATGCAATGCAATAATTCAAGGTGCAAACGTAGCCAAATTCCTCAAATTGTTGATGGATATGTTAGTTTGATGTGGCTTGCCTAATCAATTTTAACTAAACAATGCTAATTTAACAAAAAAGGAAGACAATTTTTTTGGCCGTTTGCCACAGCTGGTAAGAAGTGCTCATTAATTAAAATGCAATATAAATTTTATATCAAATCAGGCACAGAAACATATATTTTAATCAAAAGGATTTAACTTGAAAGGGTAATAACAATATTCTATTGTTTCTTTATTAAATATTGTGATCTGTTGTATAGCATGCCAAGTTCGGCATTATCCAAAACTGTAAGTAAACAGAAAATGTGTAGAACAGGCTGCAGACAAAATGAAAATTCAAGGCAAAGCCAAGTGAAAATTCAAGGCAAAGCCAATTTTCTGCTCTCTGTTGGCAAGAACAGGGCAGCTTGAACTAAGACATCCAAGAGTACTATGTTTCTCAAAAGGAAAGAGAATTCTCTACTGCTGCCACACCTGTTGCAATATCCTTCTGCCAATGGTGACTTATACAAAGGAAAAACATTATATTCTGTAGTTTGAAAAAGATATACACTAACGTCCAGGTAGCTGCCAGCAGATTTTTATCTAGTAGTATACTACCTTGGAAGGCCGAGTTTCTTCATAAAACACCAGGGGTGGCCAGCAGGATTTTCTAGGCCAGTACACAGTATATGGATTGGACTTCTACTGCACTCACAAAAGGAGACACAAATTTGCACACATTTTGTCATATGCAAATTTGCTTCCTCTTTTGCAGGTGGGGGTGGTGGGTCCAAAATTATATCAGGGCCACACAGAAGTAATAAGATGCCTGACTCGCAGAATGTCAACAGGTGAAACTTTTTCCAAATTGTACTTCCATGGTAGAAAAGACTTACGGTGCTTAATTTCTATTTAACAGCTGCTAAAGGCAAGAACATCTGCTCTCCCCTAAACCATGCAAAGAACTCTAAAAACAACAAAGCATTTGGGTATTATTATTATTAGATTTATATCCCGCCCTTTCTCCGAGTAGGAGCCCATAATAATCTATTTTTAAATAAAAAATAGTAAAAATGAACATCTGTAACTGTATAGGACCAGAGAGAGGGCATTTTCAATTGTGGCCCCCACCCTCTGGAACTCTCTCCCATATGACCTTCGCCATGCCCCCTCCCTGGTAGGTTTTCGCCAAGGATTAAAAACGTGGCTGTTTCAGCGGGCATACAGGATTCCTAGGTAATTTTAGTTTTATAACGTACAGATGTGGGTGGGCTGATTAACTGAAGACTGATGTTATACTTGTATTTATATGTTGTATCTTACTTTAATCTATGTACGCCGCCTAGAGTGGCCGTTCATTCGGCCAGATAGGCGGCCTAAAAATAAAATTTTATTATTATTATTATAAATGTAATATAACACTCACAGGGGAAAAGAGGTGAACAGACACAACACATACAAAGCTTCCTTTAAGAGTGATGCATCTTTGTACATTTTTTCTGGATCCCCTGCCCCTGCACTGCGTCAACCAAACTTAATCTGGCCTGATTACTACAATCTTGTAACCACATTAACTTATTAGGGAGCAAGCCCAATTAAACACAAAGAAACTTATGTTTGAGTAGACATGTATACCATTGTACTGTAAGTTAACTATACAATGAATTCTTAATGAGTGCCTGAACTTTAGCTCTTGAACAGCAAGAGACATGCCTAAGTTTTTTTTGCCTACGCTTCTTTTCACATTTTGCATTTGCTGTTGACCTCTAGGCAACAGCGAAATCTCACTGCAAATTCTGAAAACAGTTTCCTTTTCCTGCTTGTCTGCATATCAGGAATTCAGTAAATTTATAGATTTCAGCAGCACAAAGAGTACTTTCTCTGTGCAGGAGATCTGAATATATTGGGACTTGCTTCTGATTAAACATGCATAGGAATAAACTAGAAGAGAAGGTAATAGCAGAATCTTAGTAGGCAATATGCAGAGTAAACAATTTAATGTATGATTATAACAAAAGTGTACATGCAGGTTTTTTAATTACTTGTAAAAATTAGCATATTATTTTCAACAGAAAATTTAAAAAGTGTACATGTTACAGCTCATGATATCATTATAATGTGTAATACTATTCTAATTGTAAGGAGTCAAACAAGTTTGAATTTTTCTGGGCTGTTGAAGAAGGCAGTTTCTTTTTCTTATTCATAACCTGTTTTGAAAACCTTCCCAGTATGACGGTTTAACTTTAATTTTAACTCACTTTTCTGGGAGGAAAGCTGTAATGCTAATTCCACATACCTGGGAGTAAACCCTGCTGAATTCAGTAGGACTTACTTTTGAGTTGACATGATTAGGATTCTGCTGTAAATCAATAGGACTTTTGAGTTGCATTGTAAATCTTTCTCTCCCTCTCAAATCCTTTTTTTTAAAGCAGTTAGGTAGGGCTTACTTAGGTGTCAGTGCTTTTATTTGGTAGGAAACTAATACTTTTTTTCTTTAAAAAAAGTTCTGCAATGACCAACTTATTTTGATAATAAACTATTATATGTGGTGTATGTATTTTTACATCTCCAGTATGTGTGTATATGGAATCTTTCCAACAACCTTGTGAGGTAGGATTGGAAACCAAAGCAACTCACAAGAAGAAATAAAGCCATTTAAAATCCAGTAACCATAAAACAAGTATAAAATAGTTGCAAAACAACTTAAAGTAGCATGATTCTGAATTTTGGGTTGGGTGAGTGAAGTTACTTATCACTCAATTGCACTCCTGTGCTTTCCTGTTTGAGTAAGCCCCACTGAATACATTGGGACTAGCTTCTGAGTAAACATAGGATTGCACTATAAATATCTTTACAGGTTGTGTAAATAAAAAACATCTTTGACATTCATGCTTATATAAATATTTCATCATACTATGTCTCAATTATAGAGCCACGAGAGTGGCTATTTACCATAGTCAGCATGGATTTTTCGCATTCTGCAATGTTAAATTGAAAATACCCCTCATGCCATTCTGATGCTTCCCATAATCTTTTGCGTCTGTTTCTGTGAATATGTGAAGTACAGCAACACTTTGCAACACTAAAAAAAGCTTCAAAAACAACTGTGGAATAATGGCACTGACTATTCTGCAGAATAGTCTCCAATGGACATGAGGAGTGTCTCAGTTTGCACAAAATAAAACAGTGGGCGGTATATTGCTGAAATATATTCTAGCGAATTTCTAGATGTGCTTTATGTTGTTAATTGATCATGCCCACCTTTCCTTAAGTGGAGTGGTTTAAGCATAACAGGCTGAAAACATGCATTTTAGGCAGACCAAGTTTGTTTTTTCTAACAGCTAGATTCATTGCTTAAGCAGCAACATATTGTAATCAGTCTGATTTTACATCAAATTGCAGTTTCAGATTCAACTGTTAATGCACCCAAAACAGAAATAGAATATAATCTCCAGTTTGAAACATAAAAGGCTGTCTTCACCATCATATTACATTGACCAATAAAAAGGCTTTGAAATAAAAATAAACTTGACACAGATTTCTAGGATGAATAATGAGAGAAATATAATTTTCTAGGTTAGATTATCTGTAGAAACAGTAGTATCACAGGTAAGAAGCAAAGTAAGAAGAACACCAACATTCTCCATTTTTTCTCCATCTTTGGAAATAGCAGGTATTGCCACCACTCACCATGAGCTCAGAGGCACATGTTACTAAATTCTTCCAAACTCCCCCTGAAACACATCCCATACCATTCTGCCCCACCCATTCAGGATTTATTTTGGGGGTTCAGTGGCTAAAGCAGGGGAGATGAGGTGGGAAAGTCCTATTGTATGAGCAGAACTCCACTCATAATTTGTTGGATTCAAGCCATGATTGTATTGGTTCTGGTCTGGAGTTGAAAGTTATTTTAAGGTAAGAGCCTTTCCTTCAATGTATGAAAATAGTAGCCTGTGTTTTAATCTTTTTTGGATATAATTTTAGAAGAAAATTAACTGTAACAAGTAACAGGAGACATGTACTCTATTTCCCTCTCCCTCTATTATTCCCTTACATATGATCAGATATTTTATTTCATAAATAACTACCTATTAAGTTGAATTTTTAGGATTCAAACGAATTTAGACCCCCATTGAAGTCTATACAGCAAGAACGTTTTTTTATCCTCCTACTTCAGCTTAATTTAAAAGGACTGTGGCAGATTTTGGTACTAGTGATATTAATTACCAGGTGGTAGTAGTAGTAGTAGTAGTGTCTTACTTTAAATGTATCAAACCTACTTTAAATGTTATTTTCCTGAATTATTAAAGATTATCTCACTATGCTGATGAAGTAAAACTAGTGATCAGAAAAGAAGGAAGTGGAATTAGTGTTGCATTTCTCTCCCTACCAGAATTATCGATCTTTCCAATTCTTTCTGTTGTTAGTACTCTGCAGATCTACAATAGACCGAAGTATTGATCTAGTTGCAGTTTGATACTTTTGTATCAAAAGCCATATCTGTCCAGTTCAATGGTGCTAGCATGAGAATTGTCAAACCCGTTACTACTTGTATTATGTGAGACATACATATTCTAAGATTTACAACTCTTGTTCATGGCAATATATTGCATATTCCAGTTTATCCCTCCCTTTGTGTGTATGTGTATGTGCGTGTGCGTGTGCGTGTATGAGAGTAAAAGAGCATGTAATGTTTTACTTTGTGAATGTGTAGCAAGAACAGATGCTCTGCAAGGAACTCATGCAAAGACCACTAAGGCTATGTCTGCACTACTTTCTTACATTCATTAATGCTTCACTATTAAGAGTAACTGAAAAAAATGATACAATTGGCTCATACAAGCATATGAGTTATAGTTACTTGCAAAAATCACCTGTTACCAAATTCAATCAGTTACTGGCACATAAATAAATGACACACACACCCTTGTTCTTCCAAACAATGAGATCTGTAGGATGCACATACCTTGCTTAGAAAATGTTGTAGATTAATTATGTGACCAGACACATTATTTTCATTCTTTTAATTCTCTCTTTACTGCCATTTTTTTTACCATTCCGGAAGAAGAAATTACATAGCAATAACTATGTAAAATAATAATAATGAAACAAATCAAACTCTTTTGAAGAGTTTTGTTATATGCTTAAGGATATCTGGTATTCTCCTAACTATTGGCTTTTCATTAACCTGTCTATATTTACAATTACATAATTATGTAAGGAATGTGATATAAATTTACTTCGGAATCTACTGCATGACAAGCCCTTGCAAATTGAGATTCAGCACTGGTAAACAAAGAAGTATCAGCAATTTTGTGGTTTTACTTTTTTTTTTGGTCAGTTTAAATTCTGCAAAAAATGGCCTAGAGAGCAATCCTAACTCCCACACCTACTGCCTAGATAGAGTAGAGGTGCCTCCCTGCTAGCAAAAAGGAACTCCAGACAGTTGGGGGTATCATATCATCTTCAGAGGTTCGCAATAGAGCTATGGAAAGCTCTATTGTTGACAAGATTAGTATGAGTTTACCCATAATATTTATGTAATAAATAGAAATGTTTAATAAGAAGCAGTGTGCTTTCCCCATAACTGAAAATTCTGATAGGGTCTTTTAATACCTAAGAATGAGCCACAAATGAAATGGGATTTTAATTAATATGAAAACAGAAACAAGTACTTCAGTTCTTCAAGAGCTCATGATCTACTAAGTGCTGTTACCATGAAAATTGCATTCAGAATAACTAACAACATTTTGTGGTTCAGATTAATGCCAAACTATGACTTGGCAATGAACTCACAAGCCTGGTAAGACGGTTATGTTCACACACCTGCTCCTGCTCTAGGGTTGCCAGGTCAGAAGCATCCCAAAACCTGAGATTTTAGGGGTGGGCCCGAGTGATGTCATGGGGCGGGACCGAGTGATGTCATTAAGCATGATACATTAAGCATCAACCACAGTTGCTTGGAGCGTACAATTAAAAAAATATCTGACTGGAAATTAAGCTAGACATCTTAGCTAAAAGATGGAGCCTGGGTAGGGAACATTTAATCTAGCCTGCTTCTTTTCGGCAAGAAGGGTTTAAGTGCCTTCAGGCCAGGCCAGTCACCAGAAGGCCACTGTAGGAAGAAAGGAGACCAGTGTTGTGGAGATGTTAGATGGGAGCATTCGGAAGTAAAGATGGATGCCCCTGAAGGCTGCAATTCTAAACACACGTACTAAGAGACTAAGCCCCCATAGAACTCAACAGGACTTACTTCTGAGTAGATATAGTTTGGATTGTGCTGTTGGTAAAGCTTGACTAGGGATCGTTTGCAAAGACATCCATATCCAAGCAGAGTTGGCAACCCCCTGCCTGGAATGCCCTGCCCTTATCTTTTAATGTGGCTGCTCCAAACTTCTTTACAGATTCGACCCTTCACTTCAGAAAGAGGTCTGAGAAATGAGTAAGAGTAAGATTCTCTACCTGTTCTGTCTGCATAGATGCCCTCATCCTTCCCCTGCACCCAGCAGAAGCTCTGGGCCAGGTGGGACACAGTGGCATCTCATAGAGGACACCCTCCCCTTTCATGGGGTAAATGATTTGTCCTGGCCCAGAGCAGATTTTGGGGTGGGTACCCCCAGTTACTTATTTTTTTCTACGTGTTTTTGTCCATTTTGATTTTGCATAGATGCCCTCCTCCATGCCCTGTGCCCAGCAGAAGCTCTGGGCCAGTACGGACGCAGTGGCATCTCATAGAGGACACCCTCCCCTTTCCAGGGGTATATGATTTGTCCTGTCCCAGAGCAGATTTTGGGGTGGGCACCCCCAGTTACTTATAGTGTTGTAGAGGGCAGAGGGAGATACGGAATGGGGAGGCAGTTATGTTATCAGGGGAGATGGGAATGCAACAGGGTTCTGGTTGCCCCCAAACTGTCTCCCCTTGCAAATAACCTGGATAGCCTTGGTGACAGTCCCCCTAGGTTGAAATTGCTGCTCATGAATGCCAGGTCGGTGAATGGTAAAACAACGGCCATTCAAGACTTGATCCTGGATGAGCATGCCAACCTGGCTTGTATTACAGAGACCTGGTTGGATGAAGCTGGGGTGTGTGTGTTAATCTCTCTCAGCCCACCAGGTTTCTCTGTGCAGCAGCAGGTGAGACCTGGGGGGCAGGTAGGTAGAGTTGCAGTGGTCTATCGTGATACCATTTCCCTGGCCAGGTGCCCTATCCCACAGTATCCAGGGTTCGAGTGTGTGTATCTGAAGTTGAGTGGTCGGGACAGAATAGGGATTCTGTTGGTGTACCGCCCACCCCACTTCTCAACAGTCTCCCTTCCTGAGCTAGCCAGGGTGGTCTCGGGGTTGATGTTGCAGTCCCCTCGGCTTGTGGTGCTAGGGGACTTCAACATCCATGCTGAGGCCGCCCTGTCTGGAGTGGCTCAGGACTTTATGGCCTCCATGACAGCCATGGGTCTGTCCCAAGTAATATCTGGCCCCACTCATGTTGCTGGCCACACCCTGGACCTTGTTTTCTGTGTGGAGGGGGATTATGGTGATCTTGGTGTGGAGGAACTTTCTGTAGTTCCATTGTCATGGACAGACCACTACCTGGTTGGGTTTAGACTCACTGGGACTCAGAACCTCTGCAGGGGTGGCGGACCGATTAGGATGGTCCGCCCCAGGAGGCTGATAGATCCGGATGGTTTCCTGATGGCTCTTGGGGATTTTCCTGTCACCTCGGCAGGCGATTCTGTCGAAACTCTGGTTGACCTCTGGAATGGGGAAATGGCCACGGCGGTGGACACGATCGCTCCTGAGCGTCCCCTCTCATGAAGTGGAGCCAGACCAGCCCCCTGGTTTACCAAGGAGCTGGCAGTGATGAAACGAATGAGATGGAGACTAGAGCGACGTTGGCGGAAGACTCGGAGCGAGTCCGATCGAACACGGGCTAGAGCCTATTTGAAGGCCTACTCCGTGGCAGTACAGGCAGCAAAGAAAGCATTCTTTTATGCCACTATTATGTCTGCAGAGAGCCGTCCAGAGGAGTTGTTTCGAGTGGTCAGAGGTCTTTTACATCTTGGCCCCCGTAGGGATAATATAGACCATTCAACAGACAGCTGCCAAGAATTTGCACGTCACTTTGCAGATAAAATCACTCAGATTCGTTCCAACTTGGATGCTATAGTTGATACAGTCTCAGTGGATATAACTTTGGCTCCTGCCTGTCCAATAATAATGGATTCTTTTCAATTTGTACAGCCGAGGATGTGGACAGGATCCTTGGAGAGGTGAGAGCCACCACATGTCTTCTAGACCCCTGCCCTTCCTGGCTCATTAAATGCACCAGAGAGGGACTGGCTGAGTGGGTGAAGGGAGTGATCAATGCCTCCTTACAACAAGGCAGAGTTCCAGTGTGCCTAAAGGAGGCAGTTGTAAGGCCTTCGTTGAAAAAGCCATCCCTGGATCCCTCCATAATGGATAATTATCGGCCAGTGTCCAATATTCCATTTTTGGGCAAGGTAATAGAGTATGTAGTGGCCTCCCAGCTCCAGGGATTCCTGGATGAAACGGATTATCTAGATCCATTTCAGTCTGGTTTCAGGCCTGGTTATGGGATGGAGATGGCTTTGGTCACCTTGGTGGACGACCTACGCAGAGAACTGGACAGGGGAAGTGTGTCCCTGTTGGTTCTGCTGGACCTCTCAGTGGCTTTCGATACCATCGACCATGGTATCCTTCTGGGCCGCCTTGCTGGGATGGGACTTGGGGGCACTGTTTTACAGTGGCTCCGTTCCTTCCTGGAGGGACGAACCCAGAAAGTGGTGCTGGGGGATTCCTGTTCGACTCCTTGGCTGTTGGCCTGTGGGGTCCCTCAGGGCTCAGTTTTGTCCCCCATGCTATTTAACATCTACATGAAACCACTGGGAGAGGTTGTCCAGGCGTTTGGGGTTTGGTGCCATCAATATGCTGATGACTCCTAACTGTACTTCTCCTTTCCACCTAACTCCAAGGAAGCTGTCTTGGTTTTAAACCGGTGTCTGTCATCAGTGGTGGACTGGATGAGGGCGAACAAATTGAAGCTTAATCCAGACAAGACAGAGGTGCTCCTGGTCAGTCGAAAGGCAAATCAGGGAATAGGGATTCAGCCTGTGCTGGATGAGGTTACACTCCCCCTGAAGATGCAGGTTCACAGTTTGGGTGTGCTCCTGGACTCAGCTTTAAATTTGGAGGCCCAAGTTTCTGCGGTGGCCAGGAGTGCTTTTGCACAATTAAGATTAGTACGCCAACTGCGCCCGTTCCTTGAGCCGTCCGATCTGGCCACAGTGACACATGCCTTAGTTACATCCCATTTAGATTACTGTAACACGCTCTACGTGGGGCTGCCTCTGAAGACTGTTTGGAAACTTCAGTTGGTGCAATGTGCTGCAGCCAGAATGTTAACTGGGGCTGGTTACAGGGACCATACGACTCCCCTGTTACAAAAGCTCCACTGGTTGCCACTCTGTTTCCGGACACAATTCACAATATGGCTTAGGTCCAGGCTATCTGTCAGCCCGTATCTCCCTATATGAGCCTGCCCGGGCCCTGAGATCCTCAGGAGAGGCCCTTCTCTCAATACCTATGTCCTCACAAGCACGACTAGTGGGGATGCGAGATAGGGCCTTTTTGGTGGCTGTCCCGAGGCTTTGGAACTCCCTTCCTAGGGAAGCAGCCCCCTCCTTGCAGTCCTTCTGTCGGCAAGCAAAGACTTTTATATGTGTGCTTTTATCTGGAAGCCGCTTTGAGTTCCACTTTTGGAAAAAGGGCGGGGTAAATATAATGATAATAAATAAATAAATGAATAAATATTTTTTATGATTTTATGACATCATTATGTATTTATGATAATATCAGAAACCTGATGATTTTGATTGCATAAATGTATTGTTATTCTTGATGGGGAGAGTCCCCCAATCACAGTAATATATCATACAGGATACCCTAACATATATTTTGGGGTTCAGAGACATGTTAAATTTGGTTTGAAGTTGCTGTAGTAGTCAACTCTTCTTTTTTAGTGTTTTGAACTTTCAAGCAAATAAGGAACTGGGAACTAGGAACCAACGTCAGCGTCATATCAATTAAATAGACTAAACAATCGCGGGGGGGGTGGCTGACGTTTTGGTGTATATCTCGGGAACCAGACCACCTAGACACTTAATTTTTTTTAATTGAAGCTGAGAGTCCGGAGATTAAGGGGTGCTAGCCGTAGAGCCAGAAGGGCCCCCCAAAAACTGGAGACTCCGGCCGAAAACCTGGCGACCTGGTAACTCTATCCGGCTCCTCCTTCTCTCGCACATGCAACAATTCTCCACCTCTTTTTCTAGTTTAAGACAAATCATTGGGTGCCATTTTGTCAGCCTGTTATGGTTTGCACTTGCCTTGGAAACCATGATAAGAAACCACCAGCTCATAGAAGGGGAAAAGCAAAGAAAAAACAAATAAGGCTGCAGCTATAATTATATTACATAAGCAAGTGAATGTAAATCTTTTCTGCCTTTAGTATGCTATATACAAACATAAGGCAGAAGACTACCAATTTGTTTTCAGATAGCTGGGGGGGTATTTTCCCCAAGCTGAACAACCAGGGTTTTTAAAAAATCATTTTTATAAAAATAAAATATTGATACTTCTAATTATTTTGAAACTATATAGAAAGAAGATAAAAAAACTTTTTTAAAAGCCAGGAAAAAATAAAGAGGAAACGAACAAGAAAGAAGGAACTCAGATGGAAAGGAGGACTGGGGCACCTTCAGCAGGTGTCAGGGACCACACAAAATGAGGTCAAGGCTGCATATGGCTCATGGGCTGCAAGTTGCCCACCAGTGCTATATCCCACAGCAATTTCCTGTTCTGAAAGAAAAAATAAGATAGCAGCTTTAGAACTTTATTATCTGTTGTATACCATTCAGCTTCTTTGAATTTTTGCAATGGCCTTTGACCACAAGCAATTGACCTTGTTTTATTTAAAATAAATTATAATACATGCCACTAAATTCAATTCTAAACATCTTGTAAACATGCTAAGAACATCAAATTCATCAATGTAAAGGGGGTGGAATAAACACCAGATGTCATTTTTTATTCCGAAGTAAGCAAATTCCCCCTCCGCGGCTTACCCATAATAGTTGTTTCTCAAACTTTACAACTCAGAGAAGGCAAATCTGAAATAACTGCATAATAGGAAATAATTAAACTTGAGGATGCACTGACATCAAGCTTTCCCCATTGCCACCTTAAGGAACCACCTTAAGGTTGCAATCCTAAACATACTTACTAGGCCTAGAAATAAATTAATTTAGGATTGCACTGCATAGCACTATGAAGCTTGAATCCAAGTTCTAATTTGCAAAGTACATCTGCTTTATAGAGACTTTTTACAGCAGTCTCATAATTAGAAAAACATGGCTTATATTTCTCTCACTTCCTAACACCATAAAAAACTGGCTTTATTTTTAAAACACTAATTACATGATGGGGAAAAGCCTCTAATTTCTGAGAATACACTCCAACTAAGGCAAATAATTTGTAAGCAAGGGGAAAAACCTCTGGTGGGAGGGAAATTATGTGGTACTGTACAGAGGCTTTATTAAACAAACATTTGGTGCTCAAGATGTCGGGTTCTCATACACTTCCGATGTATTCCTGGTTTTCAGACAATCACAGCAGGAAGCAAATTAAGCCCTTTTGTTACAGAATAAAAGTAATTTGTCATATTAGGCTATAGTTGCTAAAAAAATTACAGTCTCCTAAACACACACGAAAGGCTGCTATAGATCTTGGATGCATTCCACCTGGCACACTTTCCACACCATTCAGAAATGTGTCAAGGTAAGATTTTCATGAAAATGGCTATACAAAAACTTATTTAATAGCCCGTCCCTTATGACTCCTTAAGGAAAGCATATTTCCTATGTGCTTGATAGTCTTTTCATTTCCAGAGCAAAAAAGAATAATGTTTACATTTCAAAATGGGTATTTGGAGCTGGAAAAGGTGGAGAATAGGGAAACCAAAATGATCAGTGCGATAAGGAACAGCTCCCCTATGAGGAGAAGCTACAATATTTGGGGCTTTTTTGTTTAGACAAAAGTGAGTAAAGGCAGACATGATGGGGTTATAAAACTATGTCTGGTGTGTAAAGACACACAAAAAGAAGTCCTTTAAACAGCACATTGTTCAGCAATGGAATTTGCTCAGTGACACTGCCAGGGGAAGACTTTAGGGGCAGAAGGGTCTCATTCATCAAAATGATCTGTAGGACTCCCAAATGCATCAGGGCTGGGTAAAAATGTGAAGTAATACATATTTCCATCTAAATAGCACATCCTCCCACCCCTGTAAAGCCACTATGTCTAGAGTCTAAAATGACCTAAATGCGCCACTGGTTTTGCTACCACAAGAAAGAGAATTCTAGGCCAGATAGGCCTTTGGTCTGATTCAGCAAAATTCTTCTTATAGTCTTAGGAGCATTTTTACAAGCTAAACAGTAGAATAATTGCACTCATTACACACAATATCAGCAATTTGAACATGATGATAACCTCAGACACTGCCAATATAGAAGTGCTATCAAATCCATAAATAACAATACCACAAGAGTAAACTGGACTGGAGAACTCACTGGAACGGTACAAGTCCTAAAGGGCTCCAGGATGTTGTTATGAGTTGTACAACACATGCATATGGGTTTTCTGTGCTCATACAGTGCTGTTTGCATGGCATCATTCTGCTATGATCACATGAATTGTTCCTGAGAATATAAAGATGGTAATTCACTTTGCAAATTATCTCAGTCTGCATGATGAACACCTACCTGGGTTATAGACAAGTAATTATTGAATGAGTAAAGCTTGATGATCATGTGGCCATCAAACAGGGCATTTATTTATTTATTTAAAATACATGTCCTGTTTTTATGTCAATGACTCTCAAGGTGACTCACAGTAACAAAACATTAAACAATCAATCAATATAATTAGAATAACATAAAAGAGCAAAAAAAGACCAGAATGAATCACAACAGCTAAAGCTCTACAGCAATGCAGCTAATCTAACCTAAAGGCTTTCTTGAAAAGCCAGGCTCTGAAAAGCAAACACTAAAATAGAGATGAAGATCTCTTGGGAGATGGTATTCCATAACAGGCTCTCTCTTGCATCCCCACTTCTGTAAAATCACAGGGTTTTAACTACCAAATGGGATACCTAAGCAGGTTCATACAGAAAGAGGTGATCCTTGACACAACTGATGCATCAGCAAAAGCTGTTGACAAACACTCCTGGCCACCAATGCCAGATCTTGGATCTAGAATTGCTACTGGATCCAGATGCACTCCCAGACTACGCTCAGAGTGCAACCCTATCCAAAATAGGCTGAATGCCCCTTGCAGGATTAGCAGATCCACAAATACAGTACTTCCACCTTTACTGGCTTAAGCTTCAGTTTGTTTACCCACATGGTGCCCATCATTAAACTCAGATACTGATTCAGAACCTACTCCACCTCCCTGGGAGCAAGTGACAATGAGAAAGAGACAGAGAGCAGGTTCATCAGTACAGCTGTTCAAAAATAATGGATTGTAACATCTGATTCTGAAAGGAATCTACTGGATGCTTTAAACTTAATGATTTCTTTTCCAGTCGTATTTTCCCATTGCTTGCTATTCTGCCCTTCTAAAATGATGTAATGGGAAAAATACAGATACATGGATTCCAAGCAGGCATTAACATATATTTTAAAATGAAACCAAAATATATTCATAATGACTGGAACTCTGAATTGCTTTAAATGGAAAAATATTAATATCATCAGTGTGAAAAATGGTGTTTCTTTCTCCAGTTTATGGACTCCTGTTGCACACAGGTATCATCATAACAATAACTTTTCACCTCTTTTATTTAAATGTATTTCATTTTTAATATGGATATCTTTGCAGAGGATCCCTAGTCAAGCCTTACCAATAGCACAATTCTAACCATATCTACTCAGAAGTAAGTCCTATTGAGTTCTATGGGGCTTAGTAAGTGTGTTTAGAATTGCAGCCTTCAGGGGCATCCATCTTTATTCCTGAGTGCTCCCATCTAACATCTCCGCAACACTAGGCTCGCTTCCTGCAATGGCCTTCTGGTGACTGGCCTGGCTTTAAACCCTTCTTGCCAGAAGCAAGTAGGCTAGATTAAATGTTCCCTACTCAGGCTCCCTAAGCAGGTCAGAAGGAATGCCTTTTAATGTGGCTTTCAAATTTCTTTACAGACTTGACCCTTCACTTCAGAAAGAGGTTTCAGAAATGATTAAGAGTAAGAAAATTCTCTACCCTTTTCTGACTACCTTGTGGTCTGCTATAAACTCACTTTGACAGCCAACCCAACTCAACTCCGGTGAGTAATAATTGACAGAGAGAAAACACACATGGTTTGGTTTACCTTCACATGCAGTAGTTTAGGAACAACAACAGCCACACTTCCCAGCATGTGAATTCTCTTTTATCACTATTGGGTAAGAAACAAACCATATTGCAAACAACAAGGTGCATCATCAGTGGGTTTAAGGGGGTTGAGCTGACCACATGGAACCATTGCTGTTATTTCTATGGATGTAAGGGAGTGAGTTTAAAGGTAAATGAAATGCAAATAGCAAAAGAAAAAGACAGTGATGATTCCCTAAATGCAATACCATACCAACCACAACAAGATTCCTATGAGTCTGCTTCCCGACTCCTAACAGAGCAGAGCAGAGGGAGCTGTCTCAGTTGATCTACAGGTCAGGACATAAAAGCAAGCCAGCTTTCAGAGAGCGAGCGAACAGGGAGGGCAAACAGGAGTTTGACAAAGGAGTTCGACAGGGGAGGTCAATTATTTATTAGATTTGTTAGATGCCCATCTGGTAGAGGTTAATCTGCCACTCGGTGCGACTTACAACAAACTACAATACAATCCATGCAAAAAACCATTCAAAAAGCAAACAATATAAAATTTAAAACTGAATAAACCCCCACGGAACTACCCTCTACCACCCTAACCCCCTTCCCAAGCCTGGTTAAAGAGCCAGGTTTTCAAGGCCCGACGAAAGCATAACAAGGAAGGGGCCTGACGGCGGTCAGTTGGCAAAGAATTCCAAAGTGAGGGAGCCACTACTGAAAAAGCTCTGGACCGTGTCCTCCCCAATCTCGCTGCTTTTGTTGGGGGAATAAGAAGGGAACTATTCAAGGACGATCTTGTAAGCCGGTGCCCCTGGTGCGAGTGGAGGCAACTCTTTAGGTAAAGTGGGTCAGCCTTGTGGAGCGCCTTGAAAGTTAAAGCCAGGATCTTAAATTTGGCCCTAGCAACCACCGGTAGCCAGTGCAGTTCCTTAAGTACTGGGGTAACATGATCACGGCGGCAGCAGCCCTTAATCAGGCGAGCTGCTGCATTCTGCACTAGCTGCAGCTTACGGACCGTTCTCCAGGGAAGACCCACATATAAAGCATTACAATAGTCCAGCCGGGACAGAACCAGAGCATGTATCACATTAGGGAGCAGGTGGCTCGGGAGGTAAGGGCACATCCTACGAATGAGGTGAAGTTGGTAAAGCGCCGCCCAACTAACAGCTGCTACCTGTGCCTCCATGGATAGCTGGGAGTCAAGAATGACCCCCAAACTCCAGATGTGGTCTTTTAGGGGAAGTTGTATCCCATTAAGCACTAAATCTGTAATCCCCAGCTGCTCTTTATTACCCAAAGGGGGAGGTCCCTAAAAAACAACAACAACAACAACAAACCAAACAAATTGCTAATTCTCCAGTGGGACTCTCAAGTCTACCCTGAAGTAGGACAGGACAAAGCACAGGCCACTCCAAAACAAGTAGTTAGAAAGAAACAAAAGGTAGAAGAGAGTATGAATGGGAAGGATTCTCCAGTGGTTGTGACCTGCAAGGTGTGTGCCATGTTCGTTTTCTTGCCTGAGAACAACATGGCATACACATGCAACAAGTGCAAGCTCGTGGCACTGTTGGAAGAAAAGGTGAGAGGCCTGGAATGGCAGGTGGCTACACTGAAGACTATAAGAGAAGATAAAGAGTTCCTAGACAGAACGCTGGAACAACAGCAGCAAAGAGATGTGGAGGTGGGGGAGCAACAGCATGTGGTAGCAGAAGAGGAGACTGCTTTGGAGAGGAATAAGGAAGTGGAGGAACCTCCGTGGAAAAGGGTGACAGGAGCGGAAGAGCTAGAAGACACCCTTCACCAGTGGAGCTATGGAACTGCTTTCAACCACTCAAGGAGGAGACTGGAGGACAGCCTGTGGTGGAAGAATTACAGGAGACCCCATGCGACAACAAGCAAGAGGCTGAAGCTCAATCAAGCAGGAACAATGAAACCACGCCCCACAACAAGATGAGAAGAGTACTAGTAGTGGGAGACTCCCTACTGCAAGGGATCAAAACCCAAGTATGCCGAGAAGATCCGTGGACTCGCCAGGTATGCTGTCTACCAGGAGGACGGATTAGAGATGTGATGGAAAGTTTACCATTACTCATCAAGCCCACCGACAGGTATCCCTTTCTCATCCATGTGGGAACAAATGATACTGCCAAATGGAGCTATGAAGAAATCACATCAGACTTTGAAGCTCTGGGAAGGAAACTCAAGGACTTTGGGGCCCAGACAGTTTTTTCATCCATCCAGTACTTAGAAGAGGAGTAGAAAGGGAAAGAAGAATACTCCGTGTGAATGAATGGCTACGAAGGTGGTGCAGACGTGAGAGATTTGGATTCTGGGACCATGGGCTATGGTTCCTGGAAGATGGACTGCTGGCAAGTGATGGGTTGCATCTCACAAGGACTGGGAAGAATGTGTTTGGCCACAGTATAGAGAAGTTCATCAGGAGGGCTTTAAATTGAATCCTAAAGGGGAGGGAGACATAAACTTGGTGATAACGACTGATGAAGGCTTATGCACAGTAGTGGGACCAAAGAGATTGGCTCTAATAGGGCCCAGTAACAGTCCTCAGAAAAAAGCAGTAAGGAAGCCAAGCGATAAATCACATGGTCTTTGATGTCTGTATACTAATGCGCAGAGCATGGGAAACAAGCAGGACGAACTTAAACTCTTCGTACAGGAGAGCAATTACGACTTGATAGGTATAACTGAAACTTGGTGGGATGACTCCCATGACTGGAATACAGCGATTGAAGGATACAACTTGTTCAAGAAGAACAGAAGTTATAAAAAGGAAGGTGGAGCCGTGCTATATGTTAAAAATATATATCCCTGCACAGAAATACAGGAAGATGAACTTGGTAGCTCCACCAAGAGTATCTGGATTAAAATTAATGGGGCAAGTAATAAAAGGAATGTGGTGCTTGGAGTCTATTACCGACCACCCAATCAAGGAGAAGATGAGAATGTAACTTTTGAAAAGCAAATTGCCAATGTTTCCAGGAGGCATGATGTAGTAGTAATGGGGGATTTCAATTATCCCGATATCTGTTGGGAGACAAATTCTGCCAAACACGGCCCCTCCAAGAAATTTCTGACTTGTGTTGCAGATAACTTCCTCCTACAGAAAGTGGAGGAAGCAACCAGAGGATCAGCTATCCTGGACTTGATTCTAACCAATAGAGATGATTTGGTGGATGAAGTGGCAGTTATGGGAACCCTGGACTTCAGGAAAGCTGATTTTAATAAACTCAGAACCATTGTAAGTACGGTTCCATGGCAAGCCACCCTAATGAGAAGAGGAGTCCAAGATGGGTGGGAGTTTCTAAAAAAGGAAATTCTAAAAGTGCAATGGCAAGCAATTCCAACAAGGAGAAAAGGGGGGAAACAACAGAAGAAGCCAATGTGGCTTCACAAAAAGCTTAGAGATGACCTGAAAACAAAAAAAGGACACATACAGGAAGTGGAAAGAAGGCCAGGCCACAAAGGAAGAGTACAGGCAGGTATCATGGAATTGCAGGGATGATGTCAGGAAGGCTAAAGCTGAGAATGAGCTGAGGCTAGCGAGGGATGCTAAAAGCAACAAAAAAGCTTTCTTCAGATATGTCCATAATAAAAGACAGAGAAAAGAAATAATAATAATAATAAAATAAAATTTAATTTATGTGTCGCCTATCTGGCCAATGGCCACTCTAGGCGACATACATATAGTAAAATACAGCAAAATACAATACAATAAAATACAATATAACAATATAAATTATAAATTATGATAACAACAATACAGGGTAGGAGGCATTTCGATCATAAGAACATTAAGCCTCCCTAGAAGTCCCAAAAGCCTGTTGAAAAAGCCAGGTCTTTAAGGCCTTGCGGAACATATTCAGGGAAGAGGGGTGCCGAAGATCTTGTGGGAGGGAGTTCCAGAGGGTGGGGGCCGCCACTGAAAAGGCCCTCTCTCTAGTTCCCGCCAACTTAGCTGATTTGGTTGGCGGGACTGAGAGAAGGCCTTGTGCGGCCGATCTTGTCAGGCGGCATAATTGGTGGCGTTGTAGGCGCTCCTTTAGATAAACTGGGCCGAGACCATATAGGGATTTAAAGGTTAATACCAACATGGTGGCACAGCTACTCAATGAGGATGGCAAAATGATAACAGATAACAAAGAAAAGGCAGAAGTGCTCAATTCCTACTTTGGCTCAGTCTTCTCCCAAAAAAGGGTCAATGACCCTCCCAGGAAACATGAAGTAGAAGGGGGAGGATTGGAGCTTGAGATTGATAGACAAATGGTCAAGGAATACCTAATAACTTTGAACGAGTTCAAATCTCCAGGGCCCGATAAACTGCATCCTACAGTATTGAAGGAACTGGCTAAAGAACTCTCAGAACCGCTGTCTGTTATCTTTGTGAAATCATGGAGGACTGGTGAAGTGCCAGATGACTGGAGGAGAGCTAATGTTGTCCCTATCTTCAAAAAGGGCAAGAAGGAGGAACTGGGGAACTACAGACCAGTCAGCCTAACATCAATCTCTGAAAAAACTCTGGAGCAGATTATAAAGCAGCCAATCTGTAAGGACCTTGAAAGCAATGCAGTGATTGCCAACATGGATTTATGAAGAACAAATCCTACCAAACTAAACTCATCTCATTTTTTGATCGGGTAACCTCCCTTGTAGACTGAGGGAATGCTGTGGACATAATATATCTCGACTTCAGCAAGCTTTGACAAAGTGCCCCATGATATTCTGATTAGCAAGCAAGCTAAATGTGGGCTGGATGAAACAACTATCAGATGGATCCACAGTTGGCTCCAGAATCATACTCAAAGAGTGCTTACCAATGGTTCCTTCTCAAACGTGGCGGAAGTAACGAGTGCAGTACCACAGGGCTCGACATTTTTATTAATGACTTGCATGAGACGGTACAAAGCATGCTTATTAAATTTGCAGATGATACAAAGTTGGGGGGCATAGCTAATACCATGGAAGACAGAAAGAAAATTCAAAGGGACCTTGATAGGCTGGAGCATTGGGCTGAAAACAACAGAATGAAATTTAACAGGGATAAATGCAAAGTTCTACACTTAGGAAAAATAAACCAAATGCACAGTTATAAGATGGGGGGTACTTGGCTCAGCCATACGACATGTGAGAAGGATCTTGGAATTGTCATTGATCACAAGCTGAATATGAGCCAACAGTGTGACGTGGCTGCAAAAAAGGCAAATGTTATATTAGGCTGCATTAACAGAAGTATAGTTTCCAAATCGTGTGAAGTATTACTTCCCCTCTATTCAGCATTGGTTAGGCCTCATCTTGAATACTGCTTCCAGTTCTGGTCTCCGCACTTCAAGAAGGATGCCGACAAACTGGAACAGGTTCAGAGGAGGGCAACAAGGATGATCAGGGGACTGGAAACAAAGCCCTATGAGGAGAGACTAGAAGAACTGGGCATGTTTAGCCTGGAGAAGAGAAGACTGAGGGGAGATATGATAGCACTCTTCAAGTACTTGAAAGGTTGTCACACAGAGGAGGGCCGGGATCTCTTCTCGATCGTCCCAGACTGCAGGACACGGAATAATGGGCTCAAGTTGCAAGAAGCCAGATTTCAACTGGACATCAGGAAAAACGTCCTAACTGTTAGAGCCATACGACAATGGAACCGATTACCTAGAGAGGTAGTGGGCTCTCCGACACTGGACAGCCATTTGTCGGGAATGCTTTGATTTGGATTTGGATTCCTGCATTGAGCAGGGGGTTGGACTCGATGGCCTTATAGGCCCCTTCCAACTCTACTATTCTATGATTCTAGTAAGGCACAAAACTCAGCATCTCACAACTAGTCAGGATTCCTAACCAAAAACAAATCTAAAAAAACCTTGACAGCCAGCCAAGGTCACAAAAATCCTCATGCAGCACCTGACCCAGGAGCTGCAGTTATTGCAGAATGCTGCAGCATGATTGCTGACATGAGTGAGACCCTATTAGCACATAATACCTCTGCTGTGAAATCTGCACTGGTTGTCTATTTGCCACCAGACCAATTTCAAGGTGTGCTTTCCATGTGACAGGTGCCAATAGTACTTATTTTGCTCTTGTAAGAAATTGATCCTTTACTGTGGCAGAACCTGCTCCCTGCCTATTAACATTAGGGAGGCACCTTCATTGTATCCTTTTTGGCATCTGCTAAAAACATTTTTGTGTAGGCAAGCCTACCCAATTTTTATTTTTATTTTATTTTTTATGTGTTATTAACAAATATTGTTTTTATCATTTTGGATGGTTTTAAATGCCTGTCTTTAACTGTTTTTGCCAATAATTTTCTTTTGTAAACCACTTTGAGTTTTTGTACAATAAAGCAGTATATACATCTTGTAAATAAAATACATAAATAGATTTCAGAGTCACTATGGCCCCTGGGTCTCTTTCCTCCTTTAGAAACAAAGGGACCTGCGTTTTGCCTAATCAGGCGATTTGGTACCCTCTAGCTCAGTACTGATGACATACACTAGTTTTGGCTCTCCAGTATTGCAGCAACAGTCTTTTCCAGAGATTGAATTTTGGACCTTTGCATGCAAAGCATATGCCCTACCACTGAACTACAGCTCTTCACCTGTTTAAAAAAGTATCTTTCAACATTGTTCTTTTCAATTCACTATTGAATGCACAGCATACCTAGGGCAGATCCCCACCATGCATTTAAAGCATATTCAACACATTTAAAGCACATAAATCCCACCACAGAATCGTGGGAGCTGTAGTTTGCTAAGGGTGGTGGGAAGTGTAACTATGAGGGGGAAACTACACCTCACAGGTTTCTTTGGGGGAAGTCATGAGCTTTAAATGTCAGTTGGATGTTCTTTAAATACATTGTGTAGATCTACTTCATAAACATTGCCTGCATGTAAACCATTTTAATTAATTCCTTAAAACTGAAATCAGCTACAAAATTTACTGAGTGCCTATGGGCTACTTACCATCTCTCAGCTGAATCTTCCCCTCAGTGTGAAAACAACAAAGGGGGACTATGGCCACCCCAAGGAAGAAGAGTACACTTAAAATGTAGAGGAAATAATAATGTACAACCATAATGTGAAATCAGATACTTATGACATAGTATGAAGAAATATTATACAGCCATGAGAGTTATGATAATATGAATAATGTAAAAATGAAAATACCCCTCCGTGCCATTCAGATGCTTCCGATAAGCTCATTTCAAAACAAAACCTTACAAAACTTATAGTCCTGAACTCAGAAACACTTGCTTAACAACCCTCTAAATTTTCATGGTGATACACAAAACAGTCAGAGAGAACTGAGAGTTCAAAGTGTAAAAAAAAGAGAGAGAAAAACCAGACCCCTTTTGGACGTCTTTCTCTCAGATTTCTCATAATTTGTTGAAATTAATTAAAAATCAGCCATGTTCACAGAGTACCTGTGATCTTATTACTGACCTTGACCCATACTCTGATCTTCTGCAGTTTAAAAGTTTAAAAAATCCCTGGCTGATTTTTAATTAATTTGAAGAAATTTAGCATTGAACTCAATGATAAGGCCGGACATGCTCAGTAAGAACCAATTGTCAGTGTTCTAAAAGCCATACTCACAGCTGCTGGGCTTGGCTAATCAGGGGGCCACACCCACATCAGACCTTTAGTTCACTTGAGACAGTCATGGTTTCCCCCAAAGAATCCTGGGAAGTATAGTTTGTGAAGGGTGCTGAGAGGAGACTCCTATTCCCCTGACAGAGCTCCAGTGGCCAGAGTGGTTTAACAGTCAGCCACTCTGACTGAAGCTCTGTGAGGGAAACAGGGTGTCTCCTAGCAACTCTCAGCAACCTTCACTAACTACACTCCCCAGGATTCTTTGGGAGAAGCCATACTGTCTAAAGTGAAATAAATGTCTGGTATGGATGTGGCCAGGGACAGCTTTGGTTTAATTTTGACTAAGAGGCTACATGTGCCTGCTGTAGAATAAAAAAGGTAGGGGAAACCCTGAAAAAGAATGATACTGTTCAAAATGTTTTTCTTTTGGAAAAGAAAGGGGCTTCTCCTCTGCCCAGTGCCTACCCATCCAATCTCCTCCCCTCCCCCTCCCTCCCCCTCCACTTCCTGCCCCTCCCCCAGGTCAGTTTCACCTATCCTAAACATGATTGCACTGGAGTAAATCTCACTCAAAAAACATGCAAATGATCAAGCCTGCCCTCCTCCCCTCTCCTATCCCCTTCCTCTTGCTCCTTCACATCCCATACTTCCCCCTCCTCCTCACATTCACAGAGTACCTGTAATCCTATTACTGACCTTGCCCCATACTCTGACCTTCATCTTCTGCAGTTTAAACGTTAAAAAAATGCACGGCTGATTTTTAATTAATTTAAGAAATTCAACATTGAATTCTATTACAGTATGAGTCATGATCAGTAAGAACGGTAAGCTTTCTAAAAGCCAGACTCATAGTTGTTTGGCTTGGTTAATCAGGCAGCCATACCCAGAGCTTGGAAAAGTTACTTTTTTGAACTACAACTCCCATCAGCGCAATCCAGTGGCCATGCTGGCTGGGGCTGATGGGAGTTGTAGTTCAAAAAAGTAACTTTTCCAAGCTCTGGCCATACCTATGCCAGACATTTATCTCACTTCAGACAGTCACGGCTTCCAGCAAAGAATCCTAGGAAGTGTAGTTTTTGAAGGGTGCTGAGAGTTGTTAGGAGACTCCTATTCCCCTGAAAGAGCTCCAGTGACCAGAGTGGCTTAACAGTAAGCCTCTTTTCTGGAGATTGTAGCTCTGTGAGGGGAATAGAGCCTCTCCTAGCAACTCTCAGTACACTTCACAAACTACACTTCCAAGGATTATTTGAAATAAAGGTCTGGTGTGGATGTCGCCAAGGACAGCTTTGCTTTAAATTTGGGTGGGAAACCCTGAAAAAGAATGTTACTGTTCACAATATTTTCCTTTTGGAAAGGAGCTTTCCCTCAGCCCAGTGCCTGATCACACAATCTCCTCTCCTCCCCCTTTCCCTTCTTCCCTACCCCTACTCATCCTCCCCTGCTATCCCCCTTCCCTGTCCCTTCCCCAGGTCAGTTTCACCTACCCTAAGCATGATTGTACAAGAGTAAACCCCACTGAACTCAAAAAGCATGCAAATGATCACACCTGACCTCCCCTCCTCCTCCCTCCTATCCCCTTACTTTTGCCCCTTCCCTCAACCTCCTTCCCCCTCCCCTTCCAATCCCCTCTCCCTCCTTCCTCCTTCCCTCTCCTGTCCCCTCCACCTCCCCCATGGTGAATTTTATCTATTCCAAGCATGATTTCACAGGAGAAAATCCCACTGAACTCAATAAGCATGCAAATGATAATACCTGCCTTTCCCCTCTCCCTCTCCCTTCCTTTTCCCTTCTTCCACCCCTCCCCTCTTCCTTCTTCTCCCCTGCCCACTTCAGCCCTCCCTCCTTCCCACTTCTTCTCCTCCTCCGCCATGATCAGTTTCACCCATCCAAGGCACGATCGCTTGAGAGTAAATCCTACTTAACTCAATAGGCAAGCAAATGATCAAACCTGCTCTCTTCCTCCCATCCCCCTCCTCCCTTCTGCACTTCCTCCTCCTCTACCTCTGCCCTTCCTTTTCCTTCCCTCCCCATACCCCTATAGTCAATTTTACCTATCCTAAGCATGATTGCAGGGGAGTATATCCCATTGAACTCAATAAGCATGTAAATGATCAATCCATTCTCAGGAAGCTTGCACAGGATCCCATTTTTTACCTCCCAGATTAAAAAGCAGAGAAATTCACTAATAGGCAAAAAAAACCCCTTGCGGTTTAAGAACGTACCTATAACTCACAGATATTTCTATCAAACTTTAAAAAGCAGGGAAATTGGGCAGCTATAGTGAATGCACCAGGGGAGCAGGAGACCTGACCTCCTCTCTGAGATATTGGGTTCACACTCCAATCCACTTCCTGTGTAGCTTGGAAAAATTTGGTAACGTGCCTCTGAGCATATGGTGAGTGGTGGTAACACCTGCCATCAGCCGAAATAACAAAACAAGACATGTGCTGTGCTGATCTTGTTTGAGCAGGGAGGAAGCAACAATATTAAGACAGTTGATATAGTTCAGATAGTCACTTTAAATATGTTTGATTTACTTTGCAATTTTAGTGAAGTTTCCTATAGGCAATCATTCTCTTTTGCTTCTGTTTCTGTGAATATGTTAAGTATAGCAACACTTTGCAACACTAAAAAAAGTTCCAAAAATAATTGTGGAATAATGGCACTGACTGTTCTGCAGAATAGTTCCCAATGGAAATGAGGAGTGTCTCAGTTTGCACAAGATAAAGCAGTGGGAGCTGAAATATATTGTAGCAAAATTTTAGGTGTGCTCTGTTTTTAATTGACCATGCCCACCTTTCCTTAAGTGGAGTAGTTTACGCATAACAGACTGAAAGCATGCAACTTGGGCAGGCCAAGTTTGTTTTTTTCCATCAGCTAGAGTCATCGCTTAAGTAGCAACATATTGTAATCAGTCTGATTTTACATCAAAGTGCAGTTTCAGATTCAACTGTTAATGCACCCAAAATAGAAATAGGACATAACCTCCAGTTTGAAACACAAAAGGCTGTCTTCACCATCATATGACACTGACCAATTAAAAGGCTTTGAAATTAATAAAAAATAAATTTGACACAGATTTCTACGAGGAATAATGAGAGAAATACAATTTTCTAGGTTAGATTCTCTGTAGAAACTGTAGTAACACAGAAAAGAAGCAAAGTAAGAAGAACACCAACAAACATACAAAAATGTAATTCTCCATCTTTGGAGATGGCAGGTGTTGCCACCACTCCCCATATGCTCAGAGGCACATGTTACCAAATTCTTCCAAGCTACACAGCAAGTGGATTGGACTGTGAAAGACCAACCCAAATGGTGTTTGCATTTTAACAAATTTGTAGAGCAGTACAATACCTCAGAGATTGGGTCAGGTCTCCTGCTCCCCTGGTGCATTCACTATAGCTGCCCAATTTCCCTGTTTTTAAAGTTTGATAGAAATATCTGTTGGCTATAGGTATGTTCTTAAACTGCAAGATGTTTTGCCTATTAGTGAATTTATGTAAGCATGACTGATATATCAAAGATGTTTATTATTTACACAACCTGTAAAGGTATTTATAGTGCAATCCTAGGCATGTTTACTCAGAAGCAAGTCCCAATGTATTCAATGGGGCTTATTCAAACAGGGAAGTGTGCACAAGACTGCAACCTCAAGTGATAAGGAACTTCACTCACCCAACTCAAAATTCAGAATCATGCCACTTTAAGCTGTTTTGCAACTGTTTCATACTTATTTTTAAATGGACTTATTTCTTGTTGTGAGCTGCCTTGGTTTCCAGTTTGGAACCCTGCCTCACAGGGTTGTTGGAAAGACACCATATACACACACACTGGAGATGTAAAATACATATACCCCACATAATAGTTTATGGTCAAAACCAGCTGGTTTTTGCAGAACATTTTTTTTTAAAAAAAATAAGATCAGGATTCTACAAAATAAAAGCAGACACCTAAGTAAACCCTGCCTAATAGCTTTGAAAAATAGAATTAGAGGGGAGGGAAAGATTTATAACACAAACACAATCCTTTGCTATGATAGCTGAGGGATGCAGGACTCCATCTTCTAACCTTCGGTTGCTGCTGTGCAATGCCAGGTCCGTTGCCCAAAAAACATCTCTCATCCATGACATGATATTGGATGAGGCTGCGGACCTGGCATGTATTACGGAAACCTGGCTGGATGAGGCCGCTGCTCCCATCCTTGAGGCCATGTGTCCAGCTGGGTTCCTATCTGCGCAGCAGCCGAGGGTTGGAAGTCGGGGAGGGGGAGTGGTGGTCATCTATCGGGGGTCCCTGGTTCTCACCAGACCTCCTTTTCTCGAGACCAAGGTTGCTGATTGCATGTACTGGAGGTTGGGCCCAAAGGGCAGCTTAGGGATTCTGCTTGTGTACCGCCCACCCCGCTGCACGACTGACTCCCTAGCCGAGGTGCTGGAGGTGGTCTCGGATGTATGGGTGCAATCCCCAAACTTGCTGGTACTGGGGAATTTCAATGTACATGCTGAGGCCATCCTCACAGGGGCACCTTGGGATTTCATGGAAACCATGGCTTCCTGGGAGCTGCTCCTTATTGCCATGGGGCCCACCCATGTAGCTGGTCATGCACGTCACCTTGTATTTGTCTCGGGAGAGGAGGGGAGTGATCTGAAAATGGGGGCTACATCTCTTACCCCCTTGTCATGCTCAGACCACTACTTGGTGAGAGTAGACCTTTCGATGCCACACACCCTCCGTGGGGGTAAAGGACCCATTAGGATGGTCCGCCCCAGGCGCTTGATGGATCCTGATGGATTCCTGAATGCGCTTGGGGACTTTATGGAGCCTGCAGATGGGCACTCAGTCAAGACCCTGGTGGAAGAATGGAATAAGGCAATCACCGGGGCATTAGATCGGGTGGCTCCGAAATGCCCTCTCCCCCTGAATAGAGCTCAGACGGCACCATGGTATACTCCACGGTTGCGAACTCTGAGGTGGGAGGTGAGATGGCTAGAGCGCCGTTGGCGGAAATCTCACTCTGATGACGATCGGACACGGGTTAGAGCAGCTGCAGCAGCCTACCATGTGGCGATAAGGGCAGCAAAAAAGGATTTTTATGCTGCCTCTATTGCGTCCGCAGAGTGCTGTCCCAGGAGGCTGTTCCAAGTGGTCCAAAGCCTGGTCGGTCCAGTTGCTTCGGAACCTGTGGAACATTCTAAGATCTCCTGTGATGAGTTTGCAAAGCACTTTGCAGATAAAATCGATCGTCTAAAGAGTGCGATTCCGCACGCCATGGATACAGTGAGCGAGCCAGAGTCGGGCAGTGGTTTTCCGGTGGTGTGGGATTGGTTCCAGCTTCTTCCTTCTGATGAAGTGGACAAGGTGCTTTCAACCTTAAGGTCAACCACCTGCTTACTCGACCCTTGCCCATCGTGGCTCATTATGAGCTGCAAGAACAGATTGGGTGAGGGGATCAAGGCGGTGGTAAATGCATCCTTGGAAGAGGGCATAATGCCATCAGCCCTCAAGGAGGCAGTAATAAAACCAATTTTAAAGAAGCCCTCCTTGGATCCCCAAGATTTGAACAACTTTCGCCCAATCTCAAACTTACCATTCTTGGGCAAGGCGGTTGAGCGGGTGGTGGTGAAGCAGTTGCAAGTGCATTTGGAAGAAGCGGATTATCTGGATCCATTTCAGTCAGGCTTCAGGCCTGGATATGGGACTGAAACAGCCTTGGTCGCCTTGGTGGATGATATGAGGAGAGCGTTGGATAGGGGTGAGTGCACCTTCCTTGTCCTCCTGGACCTCTCAGCAGCTTTTGATACCGTTGACCACGGTATCCTTCTGGATCACCTGGAGGGGTTAGGCATAGGGGGCACTGTATTGCAGTGGTTCCATTCCTTTCTCTCTGATAGGCACCAAAGAGTAGCATTGGGGGATGAGGTTTCGGACCCTTGGCTTCTCACTTGTGGGGTGCCACAGGGCTCCATCCTCTCCCCGATGCTATTTAACATCTATATAAAGCCGCTGGGGACTATCATCAGGAGATTTGGGCTGCAGTGTCACCAATATGCGGATGACACGCAGCTCTATCTCTCATTTAAATCTTCACCAAGGTTGGCTGTAGAAACCCTATCCAAGTGCCTGGAATCGGTGAGTGGCTGGATGGGAAGGAATAAGCTGAACCCTGTCAAAACCGAGGTACTGTTCGTGGGAGACAACGGAAGGTTAGGGGATTTGGACCTGGTGCTCAATGGGGTACAATTGCCCCTAAAAGACCAGGTTTGTAGCCTCGGGGTCATTCTTGACTCCCAACTGTCCATGGAAGCTCAAGTTTCGGCTGTGAGCCGGGCAGCGCTGTATCAACTCCATTTGATACGGAGGCTACGCCCCTACCTTCCCAATCATCTGCTCCCGTCGGTGGTACATGCCCTGGTCTCCTCTTGCCTAGACTACTGTAATGTGCTCTACCTGGGGCTACACTTGAAAACAGTCCGGAAGGTGCAACTGGTACAGAATGCGGCGGCACGACTGATTAAAGGCAGCTGCCGGCGAGATCATATCACTCCAGTGCTAAAAGAGCTGCATTGGTTACCAGTTGCTTACCGGGCCCAATTCAAGGTGCTGGTTTTGACCTTTAAAACCCTATACGGTTTCTGCCCAGTCTATCTAAAGGAGCGCCTCCAGCATCATCAGCTATGCCGCCCAACAAGATCAGCCTCAAAAGACCTTCTCTCCATCCCATCAGTCAAAACAGCCAAACTGGTGAGGACTAGAAAAGAGGGCTTTTTCAATTGTGGCCCCCACCCTGTGGAACTCCCTCCCAAATGATCTCCGCCATGCCCCTTCTATGATGAGTTTCCGCTGGGCCTTGAAGACCTGGCTCTTCAGGCAGGCTTTTGGGGTGAGCTAGATTTTATCTTCATTGTTTTTAGATTTTCAATGTCTAGGTATTATATGCCTATGTTGTTCGTCGCCCAGAGTGGCTGGACAGCCAGCCAGATGGGCGACTAATAAATTCTATAAATAAATAAATAAATAAAATGTTCACTTAAAAGTCCCATTGATTTACAGCAGAATCCTAACCATGCCTACTCAAAAGTAAGTCCTATTGAGTTGGATGGGGTTTACTCCCGGTTAAATCTTCATATTGGGAATGTTTTCAAAACAGGCTATGAATTAGACGAATAAACTGCCCTCTTCAATAGCCCAGGAAAATCTTATTTACACTATCTGTAAAGATATTTATAGTGCAACCTATTATGAGTCAATGACTCCTCATAATTAGAAAAGTATAACACTTTGTAATGGCATCATAAGCTGCATGTACACTTTAAAAAAATTGTTCAAAAATTATTTGAAAGATAAAATGTATAATATGCTATTTTTGAAGTGATTTAAAAAACCCTGCATATACACTTTTATTATAACATAACTGAAATTGTTTACTGTGCATGCTTACCAAGATTCTGCTATGATCTTCAGTTCTACACCTCCTTTTGCTAAAGCTGAAAACTATAAACTTACTCAATTTATGACATTTTCAGGCAAGCAGGAAAAGGCAACAGTATTCTGGCCTTGCAATGGATTCTAGCTGTTAACTGGAGGTCAACAAATCCCATGTCCATCACAACCCTGACTTCACTTATTGGCTACAAACCTGAAAGGGTGGGATTAGACCAACTATGAGTTCATTTAACAAAGTTGTAGGGGCTGACATTTTGGTGTATATCTCTTGAACCAGACCACCTAGGAACTTAATTCTTTAAAAAATGAAAGCTGAGAGTCCGGAGATTGGGCTGACTTACCTGGAGAGGACCCCAAAAATCCAGAGTCTACGGGTGAAAACTGGAGACCTGGCAACCCTAATCTGTAATGTAAGCCCCTTGTGCCTCCATTAATTCACCCTCATCCATATGACGTTATCCTCCAATCACTGCCTTTCAACACTTCCCCTGCCTTTATCCTGAGTTTCCAATACTAAGTATACCCCAAAAGGAAAAGAAATAGCAATTTCAAACAGTTGCTGAGGAGGGAGGCCTTGCTTGGTCTAACAGTTTCCTGTGTGGGTGGTTCTAACTCCACCTCCTGCTTCTGTTGGGCTCCCATTTGCTCCCCCACTCTTTACCCTTCTGATGTGAGCCATCAGCAGCACAACAATATGAGAACGAGGGAGGGGTTTTTTTGGAAATAAAAAGGGTATGCCTACAAGTATGGATGAGGAAAAAGGTTGATTTGAGTACAAAGAAAGTGTAAAGCAGTCAGGTCTGGACTACCAGTGGCCTATTCCAAAATGGGAAATATGGATTTTTAGTATGGTCTGGATGAGCCCTGTATGCCTCAGTGGGAATCAACCCAAAATTTCCCTGTCCAACCATCTGCTTACTACTGCAACACTCTTAATGTTTAAACTAGGTATACACTAAGATCTGTTTTATACATTGAAATCCTACACAGAAGCTGATTTAACTGCTCTACTAAGCAATTTTCAACAGCATGAAAGTGCACCGGTTCACTTTGCAGACTGGGCACTTGTCTACATGCCAAATCAAGTTTATAATGACATAGATTAAATTGGCTGATCTGTCTGGTAAGGGACTACACATGAAGAGCTTACCTAGCAGTGATAACCACTACAGGTAGCAACTTGGCATGGCCTTTTACATAGTGGCTATAACTTACTAATTATATCTTTGTTATGGATTAAGCTGCTAAAATATTAATGTATTTAGCTGAAATGGTTTTTGCAAAAAATGGCACACTGTTCCCAACAAGTATTATGCTATGTTATAATTCACAAGAAATGTTATGTAGGAAATGTTACAGATGGTGCTTTACTCTTGTAATCATATTAAAAGGTTAGTTCTAAGGAAATCTTTGGAAACATGTTTTCTTCCCAGATGAGAAATAGATTTGCCCCATTTTGTCAGTGCATGAAAAGGATGTGCTAATGTTCATCAACACTGAAGCTTAAATAAACCAGCGTAAAACACCTTTACACATTAACAAAGATTAACAAATATATTGTGGCATGAACTTTCTTGAACCTGGCCCAGTAGCAAACTGGCAACCAGTGTAGCTCTTTCAGCAGCAGGGTAAAATGTTGCCAGTAATCTGCTCCTGTAAGTAGTCTGGCTGCTGCATTCTGCTCTAGTTGCAGCTTCCAGACCAGATACAAGGGCAGCCCCACATAAAGCATATTATAGTATTTGAGTATTGCAGTTACCAATGCATGGACCACTGTGGTCAGGCTGTTGTAGTCCAGGAACAGTTACAGTTGACATACCAGCCAAAGTTGGCACAAAGCACTCCTGGCCACAGAGCTTACTTGAGCCTCTGGTAGCAGAGATAGATCAAGACATACCCCTCCAAACTGCTGCGATAACAGGGTTGCACTTCCCCTATCCTCCTGATAAAGGTTATCCATCAAGAGCAACCAAGGCCAATTCAGTCCCATAACCAGGCCTGAACCCAGATTGAAATGGGTCAAGATCATCTCTTTCATCCAAAAGTACTTGCAATTGCTGAGCCACAACCTTCTCAATCACATTCCCTAAAAAGGGGGTATTTGCGACCAGAAGGTTGTTCTCACAAACCAATTGGTTCAGGGTGGGCTTTTTCAAGAGCGGTCGGATTATCACCTCTTTCAGGGCAGCTGGAACTATTCCCTCCTGCAACGGTGTATTGACCACACACAGGATCCACTCAGTCAAACCCCCTTGGCAAGCTTTAATATACTAAGAAGGGCAAAGGTTGAGAGAACACATTGCTGGCTGCTTCATCGCAAGCACCTTGTCCACATCATCAGGCTGCATCAACTGAAACCAATCCCAAGAAGTTGCAGCACCAGACACCTCATGGGGACTACAGTAGATGTGGATGGGGCATTAAGCTTGCTACAGATATGAGCAACTTTACCCTCAGAGTGCCTTGCAAACAATTCACAGTGGGCCGCTGAAGGGTCTAAAACTCCATTTCCTGGAGTTGATGTCAACAGACCCCTGATAATATGGAAAAGCTCCACTGGACAGCTACTTGAGGATGCGATGGTGGCAGAGAAGTGGTCCTTCTTTGCCACCCTCACCGCCACACAGTAGGCATAGTTATGATGTTTTACTTGTGCCCAATCAGCCTCACAGCACGTCTTTCGCCACTTGCGCTCTAGCTGTCATGCAGCCTGTTTCATTGCCCTTAGTTCACTGGTGTACCAAGGTTCAAACTGGGCTCCACAATGCCAGAGAGGGCACTCAGGGGCAACCATGTTAAGAACCTGATGAGCCTCATCATTCCACAGCGTGATAAGGGCTTCAACAGGGTCACCTGCTCTATCTACTGGGAACTCCCCCAGGACATTCAGGAATCCAGCGGATTCCATTAGTCTCCAGGGATGGACCATCTTAATCTGTCCACCACCCCTGCAAGAGAGGATCACAGCTGCAAGTCTAACCTTCACCAGGAAGTGGTCTGACCATGACAATTGGGTGACACTCCTCAATCTCCAGACCACCCCTTCCTTCATCTCAAGCAAAACCAAGTTGAGGGTGTGCCCTGCCCTATTCATTGGGACAGTGACAACGTGAGACAGCCCCACAGTTGTCATGGGAGGCCATGAAGCCCCGAACCAGAACAATAGAGGCAGCCTCAGCATGGACACTGAAATCACCCAGGACTATCATTCTGGACTCCTCCAATACCATAGCCAAGATGGCCTCCGCCAGCTTGGTCAGACAAGCTGCCACGCAGCAGGATGGATGGTACACCAGCAGCAACCCTAGTTGTTTTTATTATATGTATCCACTTTTATCTGTAAGCCACCTTGAGTTCCAATTTTGGGGAAAGGGTGGGGTAAAAATAAAGATAATAATAATAATAATTTACTGTCTCCTTGGCCTGACACCAGGTTCAGGCCATCACACCAGCTCCAAGACAGAGTGGTTTCCTGGCAGCAGAGATGGAAGTTCTGTAGACCACAGCAACTCCTCTCCCCCCACCACCGTTCCTACAGCCTGGGCTGGTGTTGCACTTAGTATCCAGGTGGGCAAAGCTGGGTCCGATCAACTCCTCCCAGATCACCCACCCAGGTCTTGGTAATGCACACCAAATCAGCACCTTCATCCATGATCATATCATGGATGGGTGTGGTCTTATTGTGTACTGATCTGGCATTAAATGACAGCACACACAGGCCACTGGGTGGGCACAGCAGATGAGCAATGAGGAACCTGTCTGTCATGAGCCTTGCGTGGAGTGGAGCTGGTGGACAGATGAGGATGAAGCTTGTGAGGAGGACCTAGAGTGGGATGTTCAAGCTGGGAGGGGTCGAGTGGGGAGGGGGACTCAGGAGAAGTTCCTGCCCTGGACTTTGACAGCTCAATCCCAGCAGCTCCAGATGACCCTGTGGAGACTCAACCAGACCAGCCAGCTATTCCTCAGTTTGATGTTTCCTCTCTCCCCATCTCCTCACCTGCGCCGTCAGCAGACATCCCTCCTCCCTCAGAGGGAGAAGATGAAACAGTGATTGAGGCTCCGCCTTCACCTTGCACCAGGAGACATATGAGGCGGGGGATTCAACAGACACAGTTGAGGTGGAGTTTCCATTTACATGTACACACCCAACAGTGACAGGGGGCACATGCAAGCAGGTTGCCCGCCCAGCCTTACTTAAGCTGGGACAAAGGGGGGGAGTCATTGCTGAGTCAACGTCTTAAAGCTGTGAAGTTGTGCCTAGGTAGTTCTAGAGAGGGATGCTGAATTCTGAGTAAGCTGTAGGTAGATTCAGGAAGCACACTGAACTGAAACTTTCTCTTACTAAAATAAAAGAAAAAAACGCACCTGTGGCTGAGTCTGAGTTCTTCGGGCTCGGGCAGGACACTGTCCATGAGACGAGTGGGAGTGAGGAAAAAGGTGTAGATAGCCTTGCCCTCATCTTCAATGGAATCACATCACCTCCCCATGGCTATACCTGCCTTTACCCATCTATCACTGAAATTGGGTGGCATCACCCATGTTCATCCTTACTAAGACTCCTCCTAAACAGCTGATAGGGACACAATTTTGCAGGCTCTCCCACATGACATACTAAGTTAGATATAGAGAAAAGGATGTAATTTCCCTCCCTTCCTCTCTACATATATACACCCCTATACGTACATGAAAGTTGTCTGTCTGTCTGTCCTCTATGCATTTGGACATCTCTCAAGAAATCATAACCAAATATTGCATCTAGGGAGGCGATTGGACCCTTGGATGATAAGGGAGTCAAAGGTGTACTAAAGAACGATAAGGAGATTGCAGAGAAGCTAAATGAATTCTTTGCATCTGTCTTCACAGTGGAAGATATAGGGCAGATCCCTGAACCTGAACTAACATTTGCAGGAAGGGATTCTGAGGAACTGAGACAAATAGTGGTAACGAGAGAGGAAGTTCTAAGCTTAATGGACAATATAAAAACTGACAAATCACCGGGCCCGGATGGCATCCACCCGAGAGTTCTCAAAGAACTCAAATGTGAAATTGCTGATCTGCTAACTAAAATATGTAACTTGTCCCTCGGGTCCTCCTCCGTGCCTGAGGACTGGAAAGTGGCAAATGTAACGCCAATCTTCAAAAAGGGATCCAGAGGGGATCCCGGAAATTACAGGCCAATTAGCTTAACTTCTGTCCCTGGAAAACTGGTAGAAAGTATGATTAAAGCTAGATTAACTAAGCACATAGAAGAACAAGCCTTGCTGAAGCAGAGCCAGCATGGCTTCTGCAAGGGAAAGTCCTGTCTCAGTAACCTATTAGAATTCTTTGAGAGTGTCAACAAGCATATAGATAGAGGTGATCCAGTGGACATAGTGTACTTAGACTTTCAAAAAGCGTTTGACAAGGTACCTCACCAAAGAATTCTGAGGAAGCTTAGCAGTCATGGAATAAGAGGAGAGGTCCTCTTGTGGATAAGGAATTGGTTAAGAAGCAGAAAGCAGAGAGTAGGAATAAACGGGCAGTTCTCCCAATGGAGGGCTGTAGAAAGTGGAGTCCCTCAAGGATCGGTATTGGGACCTGTACTTTTCAACTTGTTCATTAATGACCTAGAATTAGGAGTGAGCAGTGAAGTGGCCAAGTTTGCTGACAACACTAAATTGTTCAGGGTTGTTAAAACAAAAAGGGATTGTGAAGAGCTCCAAAAAGATCTCTCCAAACTGAGTGAATGGGCAGAAAAATGGCAAATGCAATTCAATATAAACAAGTTTAAAATTATGCATATTGGAGCAAAAAATCTTGATTTCACATATACGCTCATGGGGTCTGAACTGGCGGTGACCGACCAGGAGAGAGATCTCGGGGTTGTAGTGGACAGCACGATGAAAATGTCGACCCAGTGTGCGGCAGCTGTGAAAAAGGCAAATTCCATGCTAGCGATAATTAGGAAAGGTATTGAAAATAAAACAGCGGATATCATAATGCTGTTGTATAAATCTATGGTGCGGCCGCATTTGGAATACTGTGTACAGTTCTGGTCGCCTCATCTCAAAAAGGATATTATAGAGTTGGAAAAGGTTCAGAAGAGGGCAACCAGAATGATCAAGGGGATGGAGCGACTCCCTTACGAGGAAAGGTTGCAGCATTTGGGGCTTTTTAGTTTGGAGAAAAGGTGGGTCAGAGGAAACATGATAGAAGTGTATAAAATTATGCATGGCACTGAGAAAGTGGATAGAGAAAAGTTCTTCTCCCTCTCTCATAATACTAGAACTCGTGGACATTCAAAGAAGCTGAATGTTGGAAGATTCAGGACAGACAAAAGGAAGTACTTCTTTACTCAGCGCATAGTTAAACTATGGAATTTGCTCCCACAAGATGCAGTAATGGCCACCAGCTTGGATGGCTTTAAAAGAAGATTAGACAAATTCATGGAGGACAGGGCTATCAATGGCTACTAGCCGTGATGGCTGTGCTGTGCCACCCTAGTCAGAAGCAGCATGCTTCTGAAAACCAGTTGCCGGAAGCCTCAGGAGGGGAGAGTGTTCTTGCACTCGGGTCCTGCTTGCGGGCTTCCCCCAGGCACCTGGTTGGCCACTGTGAGAACAGGATGCTGGACTAGATGGGCCACTGGCCTGATCCAGCAGGCTCTTCTTATGTTCTTATGTTCTTATGATAACTCCTGAGATCAAGGAGCAGGTTTTCATCTATGTTTGAATACAATTGAACACCATTTTGAATCAAGATGGCGGACTAAAAGTTTCAAAACTGCACAGATTTGGGGGGTTAGAATTCCCGAGCGACACTGGATATGAGTCTGCACACACAAACACACAATTTACAGAGAGGAATATGGTAAGGAATGTGCATGAATAAGAAAAACAAGGATAGATTATGAAGGATAGTGCATCCTTTGCAAGTGAGTTGAGGATTGCTTTAGTTCGAGAGAATAACAGCACAATCCTATACAGAAAAAAGACCCCCTGTGTTAACTGGAGCTTACTTTAGGATTCAAATATATGTTATATACAGTGTTTGTTTCATTCCTGTAAAGCAACTTTGAAAGGGATGATTTGGAATGGAAAATCAGCAGGTTACTTTTCCAAACCTATCATGTGATTAGCATAATTAGCATATATTTTGCATAATATTTAAATTAGGCCTTCTGGATTTGGGGAACTGGAACATGGCAATCCTAAAGATGGCACTCTTAGTGGATTTTACATAGGTGTTCCACTTCACACTGCTCTCAATATTTATTGCACTTTAGATGAGCATGGTACAAGGGCGACCCTAGACTAGCTCCCAGCAAATGGCGCCTAGGCAAACCATGCAATCTGCGCTCCCACCCGCAAATCCAAGGGCAGATCTAGGCTGAGGTTTTTGGTAAACTCGGAAACATTTTGCCCCTATATTCCATTTAATTTTTTAAAGCATATTTATTTAAACATAATTACTCAGTTTGTCCATCTATCTAACCAGTATTTCGGTGATCAGATAAAATAGAGCCACAAATCTTCAGAATAGATTTGTACACAACAGCTAGATGATATGTCAGAAGGAATGATTCTGTCACTTCAGCTGAACCTGGGAACACCCTCATTTAGCTAAGATTTCTATCTTAATTTCCAATCAGAGAAATGTTTTTGTTTGTTTTTTTTTTTTCAATAATTTTTATTCAGATTTTCATAAAACATACAAGACAAAATCATAAAACATTCAAAGACAAAAAACAAAATCAAAAATAGTTAAACAAAAAGAAAAAAAGAAAAAAAAAACAGAAATAAAAAATAAAGAGTAAAATATTGACTTCCCATTTGTCAAAGATCAAATCAGTTATAAGTCTATAATATATAACAATCCTGTCTCTTAAGTCATATTATAAAATCACTTTCCTCCAGTAGTTATCTTACTTAATCATCAAATCTCATAAACATTACTTTATTCTTTCCACAAAAAGTCAAAGAGAGGTTTCAATTCTTTAAGAAATATATCTATCAATTTTTTTTTCCAGATAAGCATATCGATTAATCCATCTCATTACTAATTATGATAATCTTATTGTCATAACCATAGTCAAAATAAACATTTCAATTAATCCATCACATCAAAATCTGTTAAGTTCAGTAATTTCAATAGCCATTGTTCTATTATCCCTATTAGTTCCATTTTCCATCTTCCATCTTCAGTAGTCTTGTTAAGTCCAGTAATTTCAGTATCCAATCTTCCATTATCAGTATTCCATAATAATCTTGCTGTCAAAGCCATAGTCATATAGTAAGAGTCTGATGGGAATTACCTCTATCCCAAATATTTTCTTGCCATCCATTCTGAATAGGTTGCTGAAATACTGCTGTAAAATCATATCTCTGTTCTTTTTTTCAAAATACACTGGGTCATCTCTTGAAAGTTTTTCCATTGTCACATGGCTGCAGTTAATTCCATAGATTTTCTCTATATTGGGCTCCATCACATCATTCCAGTCCAGAAGATTATCCATGCCATTGATAACTTTATCTCTAGAATCTTCATTAATTTCTTCAGAGATAACATTGAGTTCCAAACAATAGATTTTATTTCTAAAGTCCATAGACTCCAAGTCTTGTTCCTGTTCCACGTTTGTTCCAATCTCCGGGATCTCCTCTCTCACAGGGACCCCTGTTCCAGTCTCCAGGGTCTCCTCTCTCACAGGGACCCCTGTTCCAGTCTCCAGGGTCTCCTCTCTCACAAGAACCCCTATGTCTTTAATCTCCTGTGTCTCCAAACAATAAATTTTGTTTCTAAAGTCCATAGACTCCAAATCTTTTTCCTGTTCCACGTTTGTTCCAATCTCCGGGGTCTCCTCTCTCACAGGGACCCCTTCCAGGGTCACCTCTCTCACAGGGACCCCTATATCTTTAATCTCCTGCTTCATTTTACTCAATTCAATTTTCAGCTCCTTACAACCCTGTCGCAGGTTTTGTTTCGTTATCTCAATCTCATCCATTATTTTCTGAAACATAGTTATTTCCAGCTTCTCAGCCACTTTCTTAATTGCCATTTTAAAAGAAAAATATAGGAAAACCACTTCTTATTTCAGCAACAATTGGGTTAATACTCCAAACTTGGTGACATCACAGTATAAACAGAGCAGACAGCCTTATCTCTCCATACTTAAGTAAACAAAATGCAGTTCCCAGGATCGAAACAATTAATGGCGGTCGTCAGAAAACAGATTCGTCAAAATAAAATAGACCAAAAAGAGAGTAGTCTCAGGCAATATAATATTCTTCAAAATAAAAATCTGGAATAGAAATCCCTCTTCAGTGTATATCTTTAGAATGCAAATCCAGGACAGCTTTTTGCAACAAAAACAGAGATAAGCTATTAATTAGTGAGTAGCAGAGAGAAGTTATGGCTCCCCAGTGAGATGTCCAAAACCGATCAATCTGGCAAATCTCTTTTAAACAGCAACAATTTAAGTCAAGTAAAAGAAAAATATAGAAAGAAGGGTGCTTGCCTGTTAGTGCGTTCTCTCTTAGAAGATAAGATGAACGTTCGCTTTTCCAGATAGAGCTTGTTGTTAAAAATCCGTCCCACCTTCGTCGGCTGGACCTCGTCCCATAAATTAATGAGATCTGGTCGTCCCAACAAAAATAGGCTTTGAGGTTAATCTCTTCGTTTCTCCCTACCCGGGAGAAGTTTAATCAGTCAAAAAAAAGAAAAAATCTGACTGATATATCTGAATAAGCTTCTTTTGAGGCAGGAGCCCGTCTCAAAAGCAGGCACAGGCTAAGTCACCCTTCCCGGAAGTCAGAGAAATGTTTTTGTTTGAATGGTATGCTCCAAGGGACTGTGGTTGATGCTTAATGACATCAGTAGGGCCCGCCCCATGACATAACTAGGGCCCACCCACTCCTGTGGCATCATGGCCCACTCCCGTGACATCACTAGGGTTCACCCCTGAAATCTCTAGGTTTAGGATGCTTCTGACCTGGCAACCCTACTACAGATTATACTGATGAATGCATGAGCCCTCTTTTAATTGGAGCCTTAGGCAAGTAACTATAACTAAGTCTATGTTTTTTCACTTGGTTCTTGTGAAGATAAAATTAAGGGAATAAAAATCATGTATAATCCTGAGCTCCTAATAGGAAGGAGGGATACAAATGTGATGAATGCACCAAAATATAGACAAGGGGATATTATTTTGTTACACTCTATTGCTTTTGTTTCTGTGGGGTTTTTTTAAACGATAAGATACCAGAATATATTTTCTCTTGTTAGTTTTGAATCTGTATCCCAGCTACCTACATTGTCGTCCTCAAGTCCTTGGCCAACACTATATGCACTGCTGATCTGTCTGATTATTTGTTTAGTGTCATTCAGCACACTGAGCAAGGCAAGTTTGTTCTGCTGAAGACTTTATTACCCATCTGCCACAGGGCATGGCTGTGATATAATTCATTCTTATTTACCCTAAAACAACAAGAATGGTAGTAACTGCAAAATAACATCTCATGGGTATATGATATCATAATGAACACTGTGAGATGCAGCAATTATTATCAGAAACAATTGCACAACGCAACATTAAATATAAAAATACCCATAAACAAATATTTGAATTTGCAATAATTTATTTTTAAAATGAGATTAACAAGCTAGTCCTACCATGTTAATCGCATATCCATTTTTATCACAAAAGATTCCCATCCCAGTATATAAAGATCTTTTATATTTATGTAGCAGATAATATCTTTTAACAGCTTTGTTATCTTGCAAATAAAAATTAAAATAATTCACTTGGTACAGTGAATAGGTACAGTGCTTTTTGTATTCTTTTACAAAACAGAATAGAGAATAACATAAAAAGTTCTTCAAAAGCAATTGTTGGTTTTTAAATGGACTAAACATGCTTAAATAAATACATGCCATTGTTCCTCTTTTCCACAATTTAGACAAACTGAAAGCATGTCTGCAGCTAGGCACAATATATCAATATTTATTGTTGCTTGGAGTTTACAGACACAGCATATCCTATACACAAATTACTTCAGCCATATGATGGCAACATTTTCTTCACATGACATCGAGTCACAGGCTCTCAAACAACTATTTAAATAATATATGAATTTTTATTTTAATAACGCTATTGTTACAAAGCATAGACATCAAGGTAAAACAGATGCCCTAATCCAGCAAGCGAGATCAGCATGCATTGGTGATGTGGATGCTGGTCTGTACATACAGATCCATCCTCATTACAATACTCGTCCAAGCCTTACTGAATTTACTGGATGTGTAATTTACCATGAATGGGAAGGTACACCAATATCCAGATGATAAGCAACATATGGCTAGATGCTCACAATACAACTTGTTTGAAGCCAAAGTGTTTTGCCTAAATACACATGATTTATGTACATTCCATTTTTTTTTTCTAAAAAACAAATCATTAAAAGGTTACAAGACTCTCATCTTTCATATATTACTGATATTTCCCAAGTACATTTTTTGGAAGACATTGAAATTAGGTAAATAATAGAGGATCATATTCAAAAGTCTGATCACTCAGTGAAAGGAATTTTCTTCCAACAGAAGGACTCCTTCTGTTTGTTAGAGTCTGCATAGATTTATTTATTATTTGATTTAGATCCACATCCTAATTATGAGATCTTTGAAGAGAAGAACCAGGGCTTTGTAGTAGTCCAGAGCAGGTGTGTGGAATCTTTGGCCCTACCCATATTGCTGAACGACAGCTCCCATCGTCCATAGCCATTGGCCATGTTTGCTGGGGTTAACGGGAGTTGTAGTTCAGCAACATCTGCAAAGTCAAAAATTCTCCTCCTCTGGGCCAGAGGAAGATTTTAATGAACCCACACCCCTGAGGACCTGCCATAACTCATCACCATTGATCACATTTCACTCAAGAAACCAGGCCCTCCATCTAAACCCTTTCTGTGGTTCCACCCACAGGCCCTTAGGAGGGAGGGCAGTGGTGGACCAGGCTAGAAGCTCCGAACAGGTGATGAAGCATCTGGCTGTTCATGGTTATCCTTCCTTTAATACTACTCAGGAACAAGGGCCCTGGACAGGGATCCAGCTGAGACCCAGGAAGGTGTGGAGCAGCTTGCTACTATAAAGCCTTGTCATTCTGCCAGAGCCTGCTGGAACAACCATTGGCTTTTCTCAGGACATCAGTTTCCAGCTACAAGCTCCAGGCAATGGATTGAGCTGAGGTCTCAACCTTTAGTTCCTTCTGCTTCCTGAAGCTGAGGAACATTGACAACATTAATGGAAGGGCTCCTTTTCTTAAAGGAAGGCTACTTCTTTCAGAGCTTCTGCCGGAGGAAGGGAGCCTTGGGATCCAGCCCAATATTTTCTAGATATTAATGTTTAAAACCGGTTACGGGTTGCTGGTTGAAATAGATGACTTCTATGAGTCCCCTTTCCAGCCTCTGATTTGGGACCCTGCACCTGGAGTTGGGCTCTGCAGCTGAGAAACCTGCTCTGTTGGTCAGACGAGTCTCCTTTGTTAGTCTAATAGATGGCCAGGTGGGCTAATGGGTCTATCAAGTGCCCATTAACGGGCGAATGGGCCAGGGAGATCCTATTGTTATTGAAACTGTTCAGGAGAGCCTCCCCCACCCTCCTGGGGCCTAAGAGAGGCTTGTGTTTTTAGTTTAGTTGGAGGAAAGGCTGGAACTGGAAACACACAAAGAGGCTTGTTCCCTGGACCATGGCTTTAGGATGCCTCCAGTAAGCCTGCTGGAAAAGAAAGATCTATTGGACTGCTGGTGCTTTGAAACACTCCATCTTAAGCTCAAGTTGGAATGTGTGTAAATAAATAAGCCATATTTCATAAAGACATCATAGACCCTGTTAACCTTCTTTCCAAGGAAACCAAACCCTGGGCAAGCGCAGGGACCCCTGGAGATCTCTCACCGCTCAGAGATTGGGGTGGCGAACAGCAAAAACCATTAAAGTTATAATTTTTTCTATCCCTAAATGTTCTGCACGATGAAATTAACAAACAATGGCAAACATGTTTATGTGGCCCAGAAGAAACATTATGGGACCTTACATTTCTGCTCACTCATGAATTCATTGGGCAGTTTACAGCAAATAATTGTTTCTCAGCCTCAGCTATTTCTATGTAAAATGGAAATAACAACTAACATGAGATCTTATGGGAGTAAGCTAGAGAAAGACTGTGAAACATTGTCAGAAGTGCTACATAAACAAACAATACAAATAAAGAATGAGATCCAAATATGCCCACCTGTTTGTGCAAAAGGAACTCTGCTAGCACATTTGGACTTCTGGTTGCTTCCCCCTTCAATTCCTGTACTTCCCCAAAATCTGCTCTGGAAGATCTCCCAACCCTCCAGAACATACACTTGGGGGCAATGTGGATCTGGAGGTGGAAGAAGCCCTTCTACACAAGTAGGTGCCTGCTCACACCACAGTGGATCTTGCCCAATGTACCAGACAATTGTTTTCTGCTGGGTTTGCTCTTTGGAGCTGATATATGCTAGAATGACTTCTATACAACTGTATGCTTCACTAGAACTTTGACAGATGGACAAGAAAATGTTCCTTCCAGTAGCATTGGGAAAACAAACAACTCCAACATAACAAGACATTTTGGCATGAGAGCCCAGTGCTGCATAGATGCAAGTTCAGTTCAAAATTCAGAAGTAGTTTTTTAAAAGTAGACTGTCACACATAAACCAGCACAATACAAGCAGTGAGAATGGTAAAATCAATTAAATCGATGGGCTTGAGCATGGCCAACTGTGTCTAGAATTGTGGCCTGTATCTGTCTTTGTATTTGTCTTCTTTCACTCTCTTCTCCATCTTATAGCATAACCTACTGGTCAGCTATCTAGGATACTTTAAAAAAGGATACAAGTGTAATTTACCTGTTTTAATTACATCCAATAGCTGGATGGCATTTTACCAAAAGGCTCCGTGATCTATCCATGGTTGTTCCTGGGGACGCGACTGCATGGAGAATTATAACATTGCATCTAAATTAGGGTTGCCAGGTCAGAAGCATCCCAAAACCTGAGATTTTAGGGGCGGTCCAAAGTGATGTCACAGGGTGGGCCTGAGTGATGTCATTAAGCATGATACATTAAGCATCAACCACAGTTGCTTGGAGCGTACAATTAAAAAAAATATCTGACTGGAAATTAAGCTAGACATCTTAGCTAAAAGATGGAGCCTGGGTAGGGAACATTTAATCTAGCCTACTTGTTTTTGGCAAGAAGGATTTAAGTGCCTTCAGGCCAGGCCGGCCACCAGAAGGCCACTGTAGGAAGAAAGGAGCCTAGTGTTGTGGAGATGTTTGATGGGAGCATTCGGGAGTAAAGATGGATGCCCCTGAAGGCTGCAATTCTAAACACATGTACTAAGGGACTAAGCCCCCATAGAACTCAACAGGACTTGCTTCTGAGTAGTTATAGTTTGGATTGTGCTGTTGGTAAACCTTGACTAGGGATCCTCTGCAAAGACATCCATCTCCAAGCAGGGTTGGCAACCCCCTGCCTGGAATGCCCTGCCCTTATCTTTTAATGTGGCTGCTCCAAACTTCTTTACAGATTCGACCCTTCACTTCAGAAAGAGGTCTGAGAAACGAGTAAGAGTAAGAAGTTTCTCTACCCTTTCTGTCTGCATAGATGCCCTCATCCTTCCCCTGCACCCAGCAGAAGCTCTGGGCCAGGCGGGACATAGTAGCATCTCATAGAGGACACCCTCCCCTTTCCTGGGGTATTTGATTTGTCCTGGCCCAGAGCAGATTTTGGGGTGGGCACCACAGTTACTTATTTTTTCCTGTATGTTTTGGTCTGCTTTGATTTTGCATAGATGCCCTCATCCTTCCCTTGCGCCCAGCAGAAGCTCTGGGCCAGGCGGGACGCAGTGGCATCTCATAGAGGACACCCTCCCCTTTCCTGGGGTATATGATTTGTGCTGTCCCAGAGCAGAGTTTTGGGTGGGCACCCCCAGTTACTTATTTTTTATGATTTTATGACATCATTATGTATTTATGATAATATCAGAAGCCTGATAATTTTGATTGCACAAATGTATCATTATTCTTGATGAGGAGAGTCCCCCGATCACAGTGATATATCATATAGGGTACCCCAACATATATTTAGGGGTTCAGAGACATGTTAAGTTTGGTTTAAAGTTGCTGTAGTTGTCAACTCTTCTTTTTTAGTGTTTTGAACTTTCAAGCAAATAAGGAACTGGGAACTAGGAACCAACTTCAGTGTCGTATCAGTTACATAGATTAAACAGTCGTGGGGGGGCTGACGTTTTGGTGTATATCTCGGGAACCAGACCACCTAGAAACTTTTTTTTTTAAATTGAAGCTGAGTGTCTGGAGATTAAGGGTTGCTAGCTGGAGAGGGCCCCCAAAAACCGGAGACTCTGGCCGAAAAACGGACCCCTGGTAACTCTAATCCAAATCGTCCCTATATACTATAACAGCTTCCCAGCAACAACTCCCCCAAGACTGTGGTGCTGAAAAGAATCTGTCATCTGACCCATGCCCATAAAATACATAAAGAGAGAAACATTTGGAGGGATATATTTATTTATTTATTTGATTTATATCCCACCCTTCCTCCCAGTGGGAGCCCAGGGCAGCAAACAAAAGCACTAAAAATACTGTAAAACATCATAAAAGCAAACTTTAAAATATATTACAACAAAACAGCCTTTAAAACTTTTAAGAAAGGAAAGTGCTGAATTCTCTTCTAAGCTGCCTCCTTAGTAGGAAGTGTCCGCATTTCCGGCTGGGGTGGGGAATCTCTGGCCCTCCAGAAGTTACTGAAATACTGAAGAGCACACTTTTTTATACACAATACGGAAGCAATACACGAGGAAAAGAGAGAGAAAAGAGGCAAGAATGTCTTAAGGACAGTTTTATTCTGCAGCAATAAAGACCTAGAAACTTATTAAATAGGAAATTATTATTCTCTGTAACTATGGTTAAAATCTCCACTCAGTCCACTCCACAAATATGGCATAACTTTATGGATTGAATAGACGGAACCCTTCCTATGTTTTCTGTCTGTACTTTGTAAAGCAGTTCTCCCTTCTAGCTATAGCCTTAGTTTTTACAGTGGCATTAAAATGGTATAAATATCCAGAGGGATATTTGTGTTAGACTGTTGGAGCAATATCAACAAAGAGTCTTGCAGCACCTTAAAAAGGAACAGACTTTGTTAGATAGATGCTAATGCTAACTTATCTTTAATTAAGAAGAAGCCACTGATTAGTTAGATCAGTTAGATTATATATTTATTTATTAAGTCTTCCATACCACTCTTCCCAAAGAACGGTCACAGAGCAGTTTACAAAAATAAGGTAATAAAAAACTAAACAAACCACAACAAATGAGAAGAAAAACCATCCAGAACAAAATACAAGTAACAAATTGGGGAGGAACTGCTGCTCAAATCTTATGAAAAAATAATATGACACTTTAATACAAGGAATAAATTAAAACAATATATTCATCTCCTTACCAACAAGCTTACATGACAAACAGTGATCTATAACAAAAACCTAATGCATTTCAACCATTTGTAATATCAGTTCTTCACATCAGCATGACTATAAATTTTTAAAACAACTTGATTGTAGTGCGTGATAACTAGACCATACCATTCTGGCATATTTGGCTAAGAGGCTAGAGTCTTTGTGACATTGTTTGATAGTTGTTTTTACAACCACTGAAAGATTTTCATAGTTGAAACAAGTTTGGTTTCAAGGAAGCCACAGACCTGAACTTACAAGATCTGAACAGGGTGGTTCATGACAGATGCTCTTGGAGGTCGCTGATTCATAGGGTCGCCTTAAGTCGTAATCAACTTGAAGGCACATAACAACAACAACAATCGATCATTGATTTCCAGACTTTCCCCCCCAAAGACCCCTTCGAAACAGCTGATGGCCTTTGCAGACCACTTCATGATTTTTCTGCCTGTTTTAGCCATTTTAATGTGCTGTGTAGATGCTGTATTATTTTTAATTGTATTTTATTGTTTCTTTTGTTTCTTAGATTGTATTTTGTTTATTACAAATTGCATTCCATAGAATTCAAAATGTAATACCAAAAATGACACCTTGGGCTCCATCTGAGAGGAAGAGCGGGATATAGATTTAATAAATAAATAATACAGTATAAGAAATAAAAGAAGCAATAAAATACAATTAAAAATAAATATGAATATTTAACACAGACATGCTGTAGACCACCTGAATGAAGCTTGTGGGCTACTGGGAGTCCATGGACCACAGTTTGGAAACCCCTAGTATAGATCATTGTTTATCATGGAAGTTTGTTGATGAGTTATATATATAGAAATATTGTTTTAATGTACTTTTTGTATTGAAGTTTCATGTTATTTTTCATAAGATTTTAATAATATTAAACAATACATAATTAACATAACATTAAAAAATAGTAATCAATTATATAATTAATAGCATCATAAAATGACTTAACCTATAAAAACCTGGCAAAAATGGTGAGCTTTTACCTGACATCTAAACAAAAAAAAATAATGTTGGGGCAAGATGCACTTCAGTGGGGATGTCATTCTACGGATGTAGAGCCACCAAGTGTGATTAGTTAAATATATTGGTACTGGATTCTCAAAACTGCAAAGCCATATCATTTTTGCCGCCAAGAGTAAAGTGGGCTATGTGTGTAATTTTGAACCAGGGTGAAAACGATTAAGCAGCCTTTTTTTAACACAATCTGTTTTGCTTATATTCATAGCCTCCTGCGTGTTTTTGATTTTTCTGTTTGTTTTAAGGCAGACTGTAGTTCTGGACCTTCCTTTCTAGTTTCCTTTTATGTATTATATATTTACTACATTGAATAGCCTGTGTCGTCAATACTACAGTGTTTATAGGACAACTTACATTTAAAATGGTAAGGGCTAAGTTCAAGGTGCTGGTTCTGGTGTACATACATCTTGGAACCAGAGTACCTGAAATATTGTCTCACCCCATATATACTCAGTCTACCACTGTGCTCTTCCGCACTCCCTTTAAATATTAGGCAGGTGTCATCTCTGTTGTGTTTTCTGCACCTACTGAAGTCCTTCCTCTTCCAACAAGCCTTTTAAGTAGAGACCTTCATCCTAGTCTGCAACTGTATTGGAATTGTTTTTAAGGTTATTTCAAGATGTTTTAATTGTTTTATTGCTTGATCCTATTAATAACAATGGACATATTGTAAACATGCCTAAGTTTGGATGCAATTCACAAATCTAAACAATGAAATGAAACACCAGCAAAACCCAGTTGGAAAGCACAGCAAAATAAAAATAGTATCTCCAACTGATAATAATTTATCAGATAATAAAACCAATAAACAGTGTTCAATTAAGGAACTATATGTGGAACAGGTTCTAGAAGCTTCACTTCCTTCCTTTAAGGTTCCTGTATAAATTGTTCTAACCTAATGTCTTAATCCAGCACTTAACAGAGTGCTTTGAACACTGAATACCTAAATAAGCTTTTGTGGATAGTGTGTGATTTATGTACAACCCTCCCACCCTGCCATTTCTGTTTTATTTATAGAGATTTCCCCCTTAAACTTAAGGGGGGGAGTTATTTTATGCTGCCACCACTGCAGGAGCTTTTTAAATGATTCAAGGAAGTATAGCTTTCATTTAGGTTTGTGCCCTCCAGTCTGTTTATACTGGTCGATACACTTGTCTAAAAAATATAATGGATTAGCACATCATTCAACAAACTAGTCAGAAGGCAGGCTCAAGGCGACAGAGACCAAAAAGTAAATTACAGTCAGTAGTAGGGGTAGCCCATGCCCAGAGCAAGGAAACATCATATCAGTACAAAACCCATATTCTGGGAGAATGTTCCACCCAACTGAAAGGGTTGAAAAATTTACAGTGAAATATAATAAAACAATCAGTTCTGTGAATTCATGTCTAGCTATAAAAATGTTTCATTCAAAATATGTAATGTAAGAAACTTGGTCTTACAACTACACCAGCTTTCCTCCAATACTAGATATTGTAATTTTAGCACATTCCAAGTTGTTTACATAGGGATTCTTACGCATATGCAATTCAAACATGTCCAAGAAATGTCACAAAAAGATACTGTTGTTTTCTTTGTATAATAGTGTATACTCTGCTCTCACCATACTGATGGACCAATAATAAAATTAATGGGAGAAAACGAAGAGAGCAATCCTACCTTGCATTAACATGGGGTGGGGAAGAGATCTGGTGGTGGAGCAATTGCCACATCCCTTGCCATCTCATTTTATTGCAGTCAGAAGGCAAGAGGCGAGAGGATGGGTTTTTCTTCTTCCCTCCCATTTACTACAATAGGAAGGAAATAACTATGCTGGTGGAGTACTGGGCCATTTCTATGGGCATGTTAGAGGAATGAGGGGGCTTCAGATTGGAAGAATGCACACTCACCACCACCATGTCTGGTCTCCCCTCATACCACTGTCAGACAATCCTTCTACGAGCGTATTGGGGGACTGTCACTGGTGAAATGTTGTTGCACCTCTCCTCCAGTGGAACAGCATTTGCATGGCTTCCTAAAACCCTTTAGCTGACTACCCCTGTGCTTTATCAACTCCACTGGCTCCCAATTGCTTCCGGCCCCAATTCGTGCTGGTTCTGACCTTTAAAGCCCTAAACAGCCTTGGACCAATGTATCTGAGAGACTGCTTATGCCCTTATGTACCTGCCCAGGATTTAAGATCATCTGCCTTTGGTCTCCTCTGCGTGCCTGGAGTGAAAGACATTAGACTGACAGGCATGCAGGAGAGAGCTTTTTCAGCTGTGGCCCCCAAGCTTTGGAACACCCTACCCCAAGAAGTCCACTCTGCTCCCTCCCTGATGGTTTTCCGGAGACTTCTGAAAATGATCTTGTTCCGGAGAGCCTTTGGGAGGGACTGAAGGTAGCCTGACACTGATGGTGCAAAACCTCCCATCATATATCAGACACCAAGGACTTCTTGCTTAAAACTGAGTCTTTAAACAAGCAGTATCAATTCCACAACAATACTATACTTAGCTACTTTAGATGTCACATCTCTTTACACCAATAGACCACATAATGATGGGATTCAGGCTTTAAATGAGTTCCTTAACACCAGAGATATGAACAATCCTCCAACAGAGGTTCTCATGACTTTAGCTACGCTAGTCCTGACTTGTAACAACTTTACTTTCAATGGAAAACACTACCTGCAACTACAAGGCACAGCTATGGGGACCTGCATGGCTCCATCATACGCAAATCTCTTTATGGGTAAACTGGGACAGGAGATCCTCAAAAAGGCCATCAACAAACCGCTTATATGGTGGTGGTACATTGACGACATCTTTATGGTCTGGGCAAATGGTAAAGAGAGGTTAGAACAATTTAAAAATTACATCAACTCTATCCATCCATCTATTAAGTTTACATTTAATAGAACAAATGACAATCCGCACATCCCTTTTCTGGATGTCCTTCTCACCATTGAAAACAACAAAATAGCCACTGATCTCTACAGCAAATCCACTGATGCCCACACCTATTTAAACTGGAAATCCTGCCATCCTAAGCATATAAAGAAAAACATTGTGTATAGCTTAGCTCTCAGAATTTAACTTATTTGCAACACTGAAGATAAATACCAGAGAAGGATCAGTGAACTTAAAGGACACCTTCTTTTAAGAGGATATCCTTTACATATTATTGATTGCAACATCCACCGAGCCTTCATTCTGTTCAGAGAAAACCTCTTCCATCATACTGAGGTGTCAAAGAGCAGAGAGCAATGAATTCCATTTGTGGTAGATTTCTATCCAGCATCTCCTAACTATCACTGAGCAATCAGGGAGAGCTACCCATTGCTGGCAAACTCTGAACATCTTGCTAGAGCCATCAGCAGGCCTCCTGTTGTAGCATTTCACCAGCCTCCTAATTTGCGCAGACTGTTAGTGAGAGCTGTGCTTAAGCCACCTATCACCAATCCTGGGTCTCATCCTTGTCACTCCAAACGCTGTATCACCTGTGTGTACCTCAGGGAGACAGCTACTTTTACAAGCACTAGGACAGGCAGGACATATTACATCAAACAGAACATCACCTGCAGGTCCTGCAATATAATTTATGTCATCGAATGCAAAAGACCAGGATGCCATATCCAATACGTAGGTAAAACCACAACTGACCTATGCACACGCTTCAGAATCCACAAATCGGCAATCTTAACAAAAAAAGTGGAGCAACCAGTTGCAAAACATTTCAACATGGATGGTCACAGTCTGTTGGACTTTTCTATAACAGCTATAGAGATGCCAACAGATCCAGTAGCACTGACTGAGAGGGAGAACTTTTGGGTATATTCTCTGGACCCATTGGCACCACATGGCCTGAACCTGGAGGACAGTACCACCACTACTTAGCTTCTGCAAATGAAGCCCCTCTGAGCATTCCATCCTCAAAGCTCTATAATTGCCACCTTGGTAACAGCATTTGTATGTTAGCAGCTGATGAAGGCGGAAGCTGAAACATTTTGTTAATACAATAAAAACCTCTGTTTTGTTACTCACAATTACGTTCATATATATATATAAACAGTTTTGAAAGCAACAAACAGAACTTCACTCAAGCTTGCTCTGGATCCCTATAAGGATTCCGTTAATCACATAAATACTATATATATAGTATTTAATGTATTTTAATTGTATTTAATGTATTTTAATTTATTTTAATGTTTTGTGATTTTATTGTTTACAATCTTATTATGTACGTGTTTGATTTTATTTTTGTAAGCTGCCCTGAGTGCCCTATTACAGGGTAGAAGGGCGACATAGAAATATTTTAAATAAATAAATAAATAAATACCTTGGAAGGTTAGGGTTGCAGCCTAAGACAACAAAAGCAGCACAATAGATACAAAGCCAGAAAATATACAAATTAACAAGGTTAAGACTGCAACCTAAGACAGCAAAAGCACAATAGATATAAAAAAAGAGAATAAATAATTTAGCTCAGTAAAAATGTAGTGAAGATTAAAACTAAAGAATAAAGCACCATCAGCATAAAAGCTTTAGCCACCAAAAATGTACTGGAATAAAAGGGTCTTCTGTTGATGCCTAAAAAGTCATCAGGAATGGGCACTTTCACACTTTCTAGGCAGGACATTACAAAACTTCAGGACAACAAGTCTGCATCTGTGTTGGATTTGCTTTTCAAAATGTTTTTGAAGCTTTTTTAAAAATATGTTTTTAAAGATGTTTTGTTTTAATATAATTTAAAGTCTATTTTTAAGATGTTTGAGAGTGTTTTTGTTTGCTGCCCTGGGCTCCTTCTGGGAGGAAACACATTGAAGGAACTGGCTGAAGAACTCTCAGAACCGCTGTCTATTATCTTTGCAAAATCGTGGCGGATGGGTGAAGTGCTGGATGACTGTTAACTTTCTCAAATTCTGCCAAACACGGCCCCTCCAAGAAATTTCTGACTTGTGTTGGAGATAACTTTCTCCTACAGAAAATGGAGGAAGCAACTAGAGGATTACTTGATTCTAACTAACAGAGATGACTTGGTGGATGAAGTGGCAGTTACAGGAACTCTGGGGGAAAGTGACCATGGTATACTAGAGTTCGTCATTTTAAAGGAAGCAGAAGCTGAGAGTAGCCATACATGTACCCTGGACTTCAGGAAAGCTGATTTTAATAATCATAGAACAATGGTAAGTAAGGTTCCATGGCAAACAACCCTAATGAGAAAAAAAGTCCAAGATGGGCGAGAGTTTCTAAAAGAGGACATTCTAAAGGCACAATGGCAAACATCATGGAAAAAAGGGGGAAGACAGCAGAAGAAGCCAATGTGGCTTCACAGAAAGCTTAGAGATGACCTGAAAACAAAAAAGGACACACAACAGGAATTAGGAGGGCCAGACCACAAAGGAAGAGTACAGACAGGTGGCACAGAATTGGTGTCAGGAAGGCTAAAGCTGAGAATGAGCTGAGGTTAGCAAGAGATGCCAAAAGTAACAAAAAAGCTTTCTTCAGGTACATCCATAGTAAAAGAGAGAGAAAAGAAATGATACAGCCACTCAATGAGGATGGCAAAATGGTAACAGATGACATAGAAGAGGCAGAAATGCTCAATTCCTACTTTGGCTGAGTTTTCTCCCAAAAAAGGGTTTGTGACCCCCCAAGAAAAGTGAAGGGCAGAGGGTCTGTGACCCCCCAAGAAACATGAAAGGGCAGTTTTGCAGCTTGAGATTGATAAACAAATGGTCAGGGGATACCTAATCACTTTGAACAAGTTCAAATCTGCAGGGCCTGATGAACTGCATCCTAGAGTACTGAAGGAAGTGGCTGAAGGACTCTCAGAACCGCTGTCTATTATCTTTGCAAAATCATGGCGGATAGGTGAAGTGCTAGATGACTGGATGAGGATGCCATGTTTGTGTTCCTTTCAGATGTTTGGTTGGATCAAGCAGAAGTTTTGGAGAAGCTTCGCATTATGTTTTCAGGTTACTCCTCCATGCCTCCAACTTGCTTCTTCTTCTGTGGGAACTTTTCCTCTGCTCCATATGGAAAAAATCAAATCCAGTCACTGAAAGGTTCATTGAAAGCCCTTGCAGACATAATATGCGAATATCCCAGTATCCATAAGAGGCCACCGCTTACTGAAAACATTACAGAGGAGTTCCAACAGCAGGTGCCATTGTCAGTCTTCACTACAAATCCTTGCAGGGTCCAGTACTGCACTCAGGAAATAATAATCTTCAGAGAAGACTTGGTAAACAAGATGTGCCGGAATTGTGTCCGATTTCCTAGTAGCAGTTTGGATATTCCTAATCAGTTTGTAAAGACAATTTTATCACAAGGGCATCTGACTCCATTGCCCCTTAATGTTAGCCCTGTCTACTGGGCCTATGACTACACCTTGAGAACATACCCTCTGCCAGATCTCATTGTCTTTGCCGACAAATATGACCCGTTCACCGTGACCAACACCGATTGCCTCTGCATAAATCCTGGATCTTTCCCAAGAAGTGGCTTTTCATTCAAAGTATTCTACCCCTCTAACAAAACAGTAGAGGACAGCAAACTCCAGGGTCTTTGACTCTCAGTCATGAACAGCAAATCAAATATTCTGAGCTTAATACTACGGAAGCACTACTTCTAGGATCATGGATTTTTATTGTATGCTAGAACTAATACAGAACTTCTTGTAAATAAACTTTCAAATAATTAATAGAATAAGGTTGTTGTTGCATATGTGTATTCAGGCAAGCCTTTGGGGTGGGTTAGATTTCATCATTATCGCTTTTAGATTTTAATGTTATTGTATTGGTGTGTCATTTTGTTCATTTTGTACGTCGCCCAGAGTGGCTGGATGGCCAGCCAGATGAGCGACTAAGAAATCCAATAAATTAAATTAAAAAATTAAATTAAAAATTAAATAATTAATGTTGTCCCTATCTTCAAAAAGGGCAAAAAGGAGGAACCTGGGAAAATTCTGGAGCAGATTATGGTCAGTCTGCAAGCACCTTGAAAACAATGCAGTGATTACTAGAAGCCAACATGGATTTATCAAGAACAAATCCTGCCAGACTAATCTTATCTCAATTTTTGAACAGATAACCTCCCTGGTAGAATGTGGGAATGCTGTGGACATAATATATCTCGATTTCAGCAAAACGTTTGACAACGTGCCCCATGATATTCTGATTAGCATGCTAGCTAAATGTGGGCTGGTTGGAACAACTATCAGGTGCACATTTGGCTACAGAATCGTACTCAAAGAGGGTTTATCAATGGTTTCTTCTCAAACTGGGGGAAGATAAGAAGTGGGGTACCACAGGTGTGGTTCCTGGGCCTATTGCTCTTCAACATTTTTATTAATGACTTGGATGAGGAGGTGTACGGAATGCAGATGATACAAAATTGGGAGGAGTAGTTAATATCCTGGAAGACAGAAACAAAATTAAAAGTGATCTTGATTAGGGATGGGTGAGACTTTCGATTTGGTTTGTATTTCAAGCAGAATTTATCAAATTTGCAATTTCCGAAACAGTATGAGAACCGAAACAGAGTCAGCCTTTGAAATTTGCATTTATTAGAATTTTGGGATGCAGTTCGCCAACTACACAATATTTACAAAAATGCAAATATTAGGGGAAAGTGTGAATAAAATTGAATACATGAGTGAAAATAACATGGAAAAAGACATGAAATGATGAGAAATGGCTTGCAAAAATGTGTACCTTTGTCAAAACTGCCTACAAAAATGTGTTTATTTGGAGAAATTCGCACTAAAATGGTGGAGAATTTTCATGAGGATTAAAAAAATAAATTGCAGATTGCTGTAGAAATGTAGAGAACTGAATTTAACATTGGAAAAATGAGAAACTGAGAGAACTGAAATGTTCAGATCTTTCCATCCCTAATCTTGATAGGCTGGAACACTGGGTTGAAAACAACAGAATGAAATTTAGCAGAGATAAGTGCAAAGTTCTACACCTGGGAAAAAGTAACCAAATGCACAGTTATAAGATGGAGATGTGTGAGAAGGATCTTGGGCTTGTTGTTGATCACAAACTGAATATTAGTCAACAGTGTGATGTGGCTGCAAAAAAAGGCAAAAAAGGATACAGACAAACTGGAACAGATTAATCAGGGGACTGGAAACAAAGCCCTATGAGGAGAGACTGAAAGAACCGGGCATGTTTAACCTGGAGAAGAGAAGACTGAGGAGAAATATGATGACACTCTAAAAATGCTTGAAAGGTTGTCATGCAGAGGAGGGCCAGGATCTCTTCTCAATCGTCCCAGAGTGCAGGACACAGAATAATGGGCTCAAGTTACAGGAAGCCAGATTTCAACTGAACATCAGGAAAAACTTCCTAACTGTTAGAGTGGTACAACAATGGAACCAATTACCAAGGGAGGTGATGGGCTCTGCAACATGGGAGGCCTTCAAGAGGCAGCTGAACAGCCACCTGTCTGGTATGCTTTAAGTTGGATTCCTGCATTGAGCAGGGGGTTGGACTCAATAACCTTATAGGTCCCTTCTAACTCTACAATTCTATGATAGGTTGAAAAGCATGAATCTCCCCTCAGAAAGTCTAATCAGCTACAGTCTCATTAAAGTTTAAACTATATATGTTTAGAATGAATAAGAAACAAAAGGTTAAGAATGAGGTACCTGTGAGAAGGATTTACTATTGACATGATTGACCTATGAAAATGTTCTTCAAGTTGATACACAATTGTTGTCTAGCCTTCATATAAGTGCTACCTTAAAAGTCCTTCATGTCGAAGTGCTAATATAATTGCAGTTCATATTTCAGATAATCTGCCAAAAAGGAAAACTAATTTCAAAATATTTGACCAGCTTTTACACATATAATTTAGTCAAACAATATCAGATAATCTTTAACAGAAAATTGCTAGGAACTCCATCTAAGCAGCATCCATTTGCACTTATATAAATGTACGGAAAGTGTAGGAAGAATTTGACAGCTTGCCATATGTGATTTCATTCCGTAGCCTACCCACTTTACCATCAAAAGTTATATCCTTTGAAGCATTGCCAGAATTACTTTAGCCCAGTAGATATGCTAGATGTGCCCTTTAAAAGCCATATCATTTCCTTTCTACTCTGACTAGTTCAGTGTAGCATCTGCTCAACTAAATTTCTTTGAAGGTTAAAAAAAACCTCCTCTCTCTGAACCTGTTCTGCAGCCTACTAAAGTGTCCAGGACTGGATGAAATATCCAGGACCAAATTTGGGTTAACTGAATCCATAAAAAGAGGAAAAGGTAATTTTCAGTCATCTTGAAACATTCTAAGTATAGCAAAAGAAAATTAGTGCTTGCATGACTCTATGACAGGTAGCATTTTATTTGAAATAATAACAATGATGCTTATATTTTATTTATTTATTCTATTACACTGTTTGTATGTAAATGCTTATGAGTTGCGGCACAGATGCTGATGTTAATATAAAGGACAACAGCACAACTGGAAAATTAGGTTTGAGAATTTATAACAATAATGCTGATGTGCAAGATCACAGCAATTAAACATGTGTGTTTTGGAAGAGGAAAGGCTACCCAGACATTTACAAAGGGGCAATTATTCATAGCTTTTGGTGAATTGAAAAATAAATAAATAAATAAATAAATATAGAGGTGTGTATTGTGAGATTGGCAATATTATAAGAAGGAAAATGTAATTTGTAAGTATAAGATTATTCAGAGGTTTACATATAATATATAAAGGAAATATTTATTTAGATTTGCATTTTATACAAATGAATTATGCATTTGCAGCAATATTTGTATCATTTTTTCTTGTCCTCTTATTGTACATTGTAAATGTTTATAGTAAAATATTTTTAAAGTGCAAACATATTTCTTGAAAATCTGCATTTATTTTAATTACTTTTTTTAACTACTTGAGGTACCTCTCTGTGCATCCTAGCTAATAACAGGCTATCACCTCTTACTAAAGTGCTGTTATGACATTTTAGAAGTGTCTTCAGCTCAACCCTTTAAATTCTCTGTGTGCTACCAAAGGTTGCAGGCCTGTGTTTTTATTAAACAGCTAAAGAATCTCAGTAATTATGTGTTTTACTTTTCTGCTTAAGTGAAAAGGTTTTCAAATATTAAAATAGCACTGTCCTTTCCCTAGTCTCCTGTAACCCACTAATGTCAATTTTAATTAGCGGGCTGTAAAGAAGCATGTTTTTATTTTGCATAATTTCTTCTGAATTCTATCCATTTTTTAAAATGAATTTGCATATCACCTTCTGGGAAGCTGAATGCTTTTCTAATCTGCAAAGATTCTTCATACAATCTGTGATGGCCGCACCCAGCCACCCCCTGGCGGCCTTGGGGAAGGGAGGTCTGACCACAAGAGAGTGTCACTTGCATCTTCTCACTCCGTTTAAGGTTCTCCTCACTACCAGATAAGGAATTACAAAGTTTAAGGAGACCGCCCCTTATCAAACAGTCTCCAAATTTCCCTGGGGTCTCTCTGAGCTCTCTTGTGGTAGCATGTTATAATGGCTTCAGGTGTGAGTGATGAAAATAAAGACAGGCCAAACCAGGTTTGTGAACAAATGAAGAGTTGACTAAGTCAGAAAAAATATGGCCAAGCAATAGTTTTAGAGAAAGAAATGTAATGCCACAAAATGCTACCATGTGTGACACAGAAAAAATTACAGGATACCCAGAATATACTAAAACCTGTTAAACACAATCCACTTGGCCTAGTCTAAATAATCCTTAAACTCACCAGGCTCTCAGCAGGATTCCTTAGACATGAGTATCCCCTTGTTCCTTGGGGTCTTCTTTCCATGCTTAGCAAACTTCTCCCTATCTTCCAGGTACTTTATCACAATGAGAACCCACCTTGTTCTAAGAAACTCCAGAATAATGGGGCCTTGATAAAGGCTTGCCCTGTCAATCATAAGCCCCATCCCAGTAGGTCACAGGAAGTCGCAAATGTCCAGACTGGGATGTGACTTTCCACACACAGGCAATACCAAACTGCCTTGATAGTTGTGCCCCCAGGCCAGGCCAGGTGATGTGATCAGGCAGGCCAAATGTATGAAAAGGTCTCCAAAATGTGTAGGGATATGCACACACAGGTACAGTTGAAGTGTGTGTGCAGGGGTGGGGGGAAGACTATATGGCCAAAATGTAAAGAAAACCCAACAGAGAGTGGTAGGTATGTCACAATTCTGTACACTGAAAAAAGAATATGATAAAATTAATTCATAATGGTCTATTCATAATCACAATCCTTTATTCTTTAAGATCTCTCCATTTGTAGCTAATTGGAGAAATTGCTTTCCCATTCCACATGCTTCACATACCAATATCAGTGTGACTGGGTATGGGGAGGGGGAGAGAAGAAGTTCATAAAATCACGCCTAACATGTATCTCACTCCATAGCTTTGTTACAGAAGCCAATGTTTTCCACTGTCATTGAAGAATGACAAAACAGTTCTGACAGCAACTGCTCTTTCATACATCTGGCACACACCAGTTTGTAATGTTCTTCCTCTTCTCCATAAGATTTTTTTGCAATCACTTCTTGGTGAGATATATTTGGTGGGCAAGTCTTGTGAACAGCTCCCACACTTTTTCTGTTCTCTTCCAGCCAGAAAGTATTTGATGAAGCAAGCATGTGGAAGAGCCAACTCTTGATGGACCCAATAACATGACATGAACCACACTGATTTCTTCAGAAAGTGAATTGGTTTTTTTATTAAGGCTCCAAGCTGGATTTAGAAAGGGAAGAGGCACCAGAGATCATATTGCAAACATAAGTTGGATAATGGGAAAGAGCAAGGAATTTCAGAAGAAAATCACCCTGTGTTTTATAGACTACAGCCAGGGCCAGTTCTAAAGGGCGGTCAGGTGGGGCACTGGCCTGAGGGCCCCTGGAACTACAGGGGGCCCCTCAGCTGCCCCTCCACTCCCCTTCCATGATCCGTGCCTCCCACTCCCACCTACCTGTCCTGTCTTTTACCATTGCCCTTAATGAAGATGGCGGCCGCGGTTTCCCTAAGGTACTGAAGCCCCTGCCGCCATCTTAATTGATGGCAGAGATGCGCGTGCATAGCACGCACACGTGCCATCAACAAAGATGGTGGCAGAGGCATTATCCCCTTAGGGAAACTGCGACCGCCATCTTCGTTAAAGGCAATGGTAAAAGACAGGAGACAGGTAGGTGGGGGAACTTGGGGGGCTGCATGCGTGCGTGCGCATGCACGCACATGCCGGGGCCCAGGGCAAGCTGATGCCCTGTGCTTTATAGATTACAGCAAAGCCTTTGACTGTGTAGATCATGAAAAACTATGGAATGCTTTAAAAGAAATGGGGGTGCCACAGCATCTGATTGTCCTGATGCGCAACCTATATTCTGCACAAGAGGCTACTGTAAGGACAGAATATGGAGAAACTGACTGGTTACCCATCGGAAAGGGTGTGAGACAGGGGTGTATTTTATCACCCTATTTGTATAATCTATATGCAGAACATATACGGAAAGCGGGATTGGACCAAGATAAAGAAGGCGTGAAAATTGGAGGGAGAAACATCAATAATTTAAGATATGCAGATGATACCATACTCTTAGCAGAAACCAGTAATGATTTGAAACGAATGCTGATGAAAGTTAAAGAGGAAAGCACAAAAGCAGGACTACAGCTGAAGGTCAAAAAGACTAAAGTAATGACAATAGAAGATTTATGTAACTTTAAAGTTGACAATGACATTGAACTTGTCAAGGATTATCAATACCTCGGCACAGTCATTAACCCAAATGGAGACAATAGTCAAGAAATCAGAAGAAGGCTAGGACTGGGGAGGGCAGCTATGAGAGAACTAGAAAAGGTCCTCAAATGCAAAGATGCAGGATCATTCAGACCATGGTATTCCCGATCTCTATGTATGGATGTGAAAGTTGGACAGTGAAAAAAGCGGGTAAGAGAAAAATCAACTCATTTGAAATGTGGTGTTGGAGGAGAGCTTTGCGCATACCATGGACTGCGAAAAAGACAAATACTTGGGTGTTAGAACAAATTAAACCAGAACTATCACTAGAAGCTAAAATGATGAAACTGAGGTTATCATACTTTGGACACATAATGAGAAGACTTGATTCACTAGAAAAGACAATAATGCTGGGAAAAACAGAAGGGAGTAGAAAAAGAGGAAGGCCAAACAAGAGATGGACTGATTCCATAAAGGAAGCCACAGACGTGAACTTACAAGATCTGAACAGGGTGGTTCATGACAGATGCTCTTATAGGATTGCCATAAGTCGTAATCGACTTGAAGGCACATAACAAAAACGACGAAGGCGTGGTCTGAAGCCATATGATAAAAAAACCTTGCTGAAATGAAAAGGGTAGTAGTGTGTGCCTTTGAACTGCCAGGGAAGACCACGTAAGCTACCTTGAGCTCAGTGGAAGAAAGATGAGATGTAAATGTAATAAATGTTAAAATAAATACTGCAGCAAGTAATCTCTTGGCTAGAGAGGCAGAGAAAAATAATATGCATCTGTCTGAAAGAAAGATTTAATACAATAGTTCTAACCTCACACCAAGGTTACACAACAAAAGCATATATATTATCTTTATTTGGGCTCCATTAATATCAAGTTTAAGAACTTGGGCTCCTGCTGGAAGGGTGGGATATAAATCAAATAAATAAATAAATAAGATGTTTCCTCTCTTATGGGATATGGAACTCTGCCCCCACTCTGAAAAGTAAGTTTTTTTTAATTAAAGAGTGTTATATAAGCCACTGCAGTAACCCATAGATTTTCCCATAGAGTGAAGTCTCTCTCTCACACTCCAGCAAAACAAAATTGAGTTTTATAGAAAGAATCATATCAAGAAAAAAATCCACCTTTTTCATTATTCTCGGTGTTCTGTTCTCTGTCAGCCTCAAGCTTCTAACTAAAACCTTTACCAAATTCTCTTTGATCTTCATGGCTAGTCCTATTCTTTCATATTGCTGATGGGGGGGGGCTAAAAAGAAGGTAGCCCAAGCCAATTACCTGAACTATTACAGGGGGACTGGGACATGCTCTGTTATGGGAGAGGCAGTTGGTGAAGCTTGCTAGTTTTCTACAGTCTTGAATGTTGTAGTAGGGATTGCTTCAATTGTGTTCTTGTTTGCTAGTTCTTGGATAATGCTTCTTCTTCTTTGGTAGCCTTTTCTGAGGCCTGTATATTTAGCTCCCACTGTGGACTAAGTCTTTCTCTGTTAAACTATAACCGTATTAATTTCTTTGATTTGTAACTTGGAATAGGATGGAGGCAGGGCATATTCCAGTTTGTACGTTAGAATTTGTTTCAAGGTGATAAATATTATCTTCTTTTGTATGAAGTTACTTTCTTTAGGTCTAATCCCCTTCTTCTTCCTGATACCCAAAATATGGCATATGGCTGATGAAAGGCACTCATATGATGAGGTCATATTTCTATAATTGAGTCATGACATTCAAAATGGGTTCAAAAGTTAAGGTCATGTGACTCAAATGAATCACATTGCTTGGGCTAATTTAAAAAAAATAGTTTGATGGGATGAATTTACACCTTAGGTTAAGAGAGTGGTTTCAGGAGCCAGAGTCTTATGGTGAGGATTACTGCATGTACTTAAAGACACTCCTTTTTAACAGTACTGAACAAAGTCCCAGTGTTGAAGAATGAAGTAATTTTCAACCAATGTAACTCAATCTGAAACTACTCGGATAAAAAGCTACAAATGAGGCTATATGCTCTGATATTTGGTTTGTTACAGCAACACTCTTTCGGTCAGATGACAAAAGCCTATTCACCACTTGAAAACATTCTGCTGCAGCACCAACGGCGAACAGGGGCAGGGTATTGCCAACATGTCACACCACTGTTGAATGAATTATTATTATTATTATTTATTAGACTTTTATACCGCCCGACTAGCAATAGCTCTCTGGGCGGTGAACACAAGAAATACAATAAAATACACAGTATGATATAACAAGGACATATAAAAATAAAACAATCTAAAATCAATTACAACAAATTTAGAATTAAATTAGCTTAAATTAAAATTAAATTAAAATTAAAATGAGAATTGTACTGACTACCTATTAGCTAGCAAGCTAAGTTCAAGGTGCTGGTTCTCATGTACAAAGCTCTGTACAGCTCGGGACCAGGATACCTGAAAGACCCTTATATGCCCAGTCAGTCACTGTGCTGTGCAGGTGAGGGCCTCCTGCAGATACCATCTTATCAGGAGTTCTGTTCTGCACAACATAGGAAATGGACCTTTAGTGTAGTGGCACCTACCCTTTGGAATCCCCTCCCCTTCAATATTAGACAGGTGGCATCTCTGTTATTTTTTCGGTGCCTACTGAAGACCTTTCTCTTTCAACAAGCCTTTTAAGTTGAGACCTTATCCCAGTCTGCGTCTGTGTTGGAATTGCTTTTTAATACGTTTTTAAAGCTTTTTTTAAAAGATGTTTTTAAAGATGTTTTGTTTTAATATATTTTAAAGTCTGTTTTTATGATGTTTTAGAGTGTTGTTAGTGCTTTTGCTTGCCACCCTGGGCACCTACTAGGAGGAAGGGTGAGATATATAAACAAACAAATAAATAATTGTGCTTCAGAGCCACCCTTCCAACACCTGTGTTGCTGCTGCTTACCTGGACACTGTGGTAAAGTCAAGGCTGTGTAGGCACACCAGTGGAACCAGTCCATCACCCCTGATGGTGCACCAACACAGCCTTGACCTTACCAATGTCTAAGTAAGTGGAAGAGATGCATTGCTCCACTCCTCTGGCTGCTCCTGGATACAGATATTTATATGATAAATCTAGAACAGCCTAGCAAGGGACCCTGCTTCACAAGCTAGAGGGAGCCCCCAGTTGATGAAGCGACTTGGCCCCAGCTAACAAAGCGTCAAGGCGAGTTCCACAGCAGGAAGAGGAGGCCAGCCTCCCCCCTCTGCCCGTCTGTCCCTTGAGGTAAACAAAGCCCGAGCTTTCAGTAAATTAACTCAATAAACTACAAAAACAATTATGCAGATAGGAAGCCAGCAGGGGTATGGGGGTTTCCAGTGTTTGGCACGGTCTGTAACATGTATGATTATCTGCCTGTTGGACAGAAGTCACCTTGATGCAGAGAGCTCCTGGCTCTTTGGGAACAAGTGTGTTTCCTTGAGGCCAAGGTGGATGACCTGGCAAAGCTGAGAGAGGAACAGAGGTTTGTGGATGAAGCCTTCGGGGACATTACAGTAACACTCCCAGGATTATAGCTCCTGCTATGAGGACCTTGGCAAAGAAGAGCATCTATCCAACGAAGAGGGAAACAATCCCTTGGAAGGGACCTATTACTTGGGGGATGAGCAGGTATCTTCTCAGGTTGAGGATACTTCTCTGGAGGAGTGTGTGTGTAAGGATCCTGCTAGCGGTGATTCAATCATTAGGAACATAGATAGTAGGGTATGTGTTGGGTGTGCACACTGCAGGGTGATTTGCCTGCCTGGCACAAAGGTTGCAGGTGTTGTCTGTCTGCTAGGTAGCTTGGTAAATAGCGCTAGGGAAGAGTCAGTGGTTGTGGAGCAGGTTGGCACCAATGATATGGTGAAAAGCAGTCGTGAGGTCCTGGAAGCAAAAAAATTAGATTGCTAGGTAAGATGCTAAAAGCCAGGACCTCCAAAGCAGCTTTCTCTGAAATGCTACCAGTTCCATGCAGAGGGCCAGCTACACACGCACAGCTTTGTAGTCTCAATGCATGGATGAGATTATGGTGTCAGGAGGAGGGGTTTGGATTTGTTAGTCACTGGGGAACATTTTGAGATAAGCCAGGCCTCTACAAAAGGGACAGGCTCCACTTGAACTGGGATGGAACCAGACTGCTGGTACTTAAAATCAAAAAGGTGGCGGAGCAGCTTTTAAACTGACTGAGGGGGAAAAGTCTACAGGAGCTGAGGAGGATCCTGTTCAGAACAAATTTCCCCCCTGGAATAAAGACAAATGATGAAAATAGAACTAGGCATTGTGAGTGCAGAGGCACAGGATAGCAATTCAGAGAAGCCAAAGTACCACAGACCAAACCAAAACTGCCAAAGACACTTGAAGACAGACACTATATATCCTGTAAGTGTTTATACGCTAGTGCTAGAAGTCTCTGAGCCAAGAAGGGAAAACTGGAGTGTTTGATCGTAGAGAATGGCAATGATATAGCGAGCATAACTGAAACCTGGTAGAATGGAGAAAGCCAGTGGGACATGGTTATTCCTGAATAATGAAGTATATCAGAAGAACAGGAAAGGGAAGGGAAGGGCTATAAACTTTATCAGAAGGACGTATTGGAGGTGGGCATTGAATCCAGCAAGCTAGAAACTCCAAAAGAGGCAGACTCCTCCATAGAATTGCTGTGGTTGGTGATACCAGGCCCCAAGAGTAACTTAGTAATAGGAAATGTTGTAGTCATGGGTGATTTCAATTACCGTGACACAGACTGGCTACTTACGTGTTCCAGTCATGAAAAAGAGCTAAAATTTCTAGACCTTCCAAATGATTGTGCCCTAGAACAGTTGGTCATGGAACCAACCAGAGGAGCAGTGGTGCCTAGGACCTGGTGCAAGATGCAAGTGTTGTTTAACTGATTGAGAGCAGTGACCCAGTCCAAAAGGACCTCTCCAAACTGAGTGAATGGGCAGTAATGGCAAATGCAATTCAATGAAAACAAGTATAAAGTTATGCATATTGGAGCAAAAAATCATAATTTCACATATACACTCATGGGGTCTGAACTAGCGGTTACTGACAAGGAATGAGACCTTGGGGTCATAGTGGATAGCTAAATGGAGATGTCAACTCAATGTGTGGCAGCTGTATAAAAGACAGATTCCATGCTAGGGATCATTAGGAAAGGTATTGAAAATAAAATCATTATCATTATGATATCATTATGTTGTTATATAAATCTATGGTACGGTTGCATTTGGAATACTGTGTACAGTTCTGGTCCCTTTACTTCAAAAAGGATATTGTAGAGTTGGAAAAGGTTCAGGAAACGGCATCTAAAATGACCAAGGGGGGGTGGAGCAACTCCCTATGAGGAAAGGTTGCAGTATTTGGGGCTTTTGGGTTTAGAGCAGTGGTTCCCAACCTTTATGAGTAAAGGACTCCGTTTGTAACATCAAAATTTTTCACAACCCCCGCATGCTAATGGTTGTAGTTTTAGTCTCTGTTAGTTGAAAAATTACTTAATGAGGTGTTAAATAATGTCATTTTTATTAATCACAAAAACAAATATGATGATGATATTTGTTACCTTCCCTTCACCGCAAGGTTCCAGGGCAAGTTACAACAATATAAACAACTTTTAACAAATTTTGAAGGAAATGAAAGGAAGGAGATAAACGTAAACTACATATGGTGATGAACAGAGCCTGGTTGATGCCAGGGTATTTAGACTCTGGTTTTTTACTTCCTTTAATCAGAATGATGCATCTCTGTACTATAAAGCCGCATGTCCCCCCCCCCCCAAAAAAGTCGTACAGCTTCAAAGCTTCAACAGAATCTTAGTCTGGTCTGATTACTGCAGTTTGATTTACCTGGAAGTAAGCTCCATGAAGAGACTTACTTCTGAGTAAACCTGTATACATTGCACAATAAGTTAACTATACAATTAATTTTTAATGAGTGCCCAGGTGTGCATTTGTGGGGGCATGCTCTGGGACTCTGTCCTGTTACTTTTTTGGCTGGTGGCCCCCTCCTGAGGCCCCTCTGTCTCTATAGCCAGAGCCAATCAATTCAATCAATTTCCCCTCACTGCTAC